>NC_048218.1:27713473-27725947 GCF_002007445.2 Ailuropoda melanoleuca
ATGTGGGGTTCCATCCCAGAACCCTGGGATCACCCCCTGAGCTGAAGGCAGGTGCTTAACAACTGAGCCACCCAGGTGCCCCTATTCTCATATTTTCATTTTCATATGTTAAATCACTTGTAAACAGATGTAAACAAAT
The DNA here is from genome assembly GCF_002007445.2 of Ailuropoda melanoleuca. Lineage (NCBI taxonomy): Eukaryota > Metazoa > Chordata > Mammalia > Carnivora > Ursidae > Ailuropoda > Ailuropoda melanoleuca. The sequence goes on from NC_048218.1 coordinate 27,713,613, forward strand.
TGTAAACAATGGCTTGTCCTTGAGAAAGAGTTTCAGAGTGAAGGTATATTAGGTGCCAGCTGGAATCTATGTCAGTGGCTTTATCCATATATACAGAGATGTGTGTGTGTGTGTGTATCTCACCCAATTTCATATATACCTATATACATATATGTATGTGTATACTGTGTGTGTGTGTTTCACCTAATTTCATCAAAAAGATTATTAACAAAATTGAGGGGCACCTGGGTGCCTCCGTTGGTTAGGCTTCTGCCTTAGGCTGAGGTCGTGATCCTGGGATTGAGCCCCACATCAGCCTTCCTGTTCAGCAGGGAGTCCGCTTCTCCCTTTCCCTCTGCAACTCTCCCCCCCAACCCCCCCTGCAATGTGCACGCGCGCGCGCTCTCTCTCTGTCAAAAAAATAAATAAAATCTTAAGAAAAAAGATGAACAAAATTGATATAGCATCTTTAAATGATAGTGTCCCTGCATTCAGAGTTACCCTCTAAATTTAAATTTTTATTCTAAAATTGGTAATTACCTTTGTGAAACTAGACATTCTCATTTGTGCAAAGAAAGGAAGAAAATAAATGATAAATTCAAGAAACAATTAGAGGTCAACTTCCTTTTGTAGCAGTCCAGTGCCTTTCTTCCCTCTTTACCCTCCCCACATACCCACATCTCAACATTTAAAAATTTTGTCTTAGAGCACATGTAAGGAGAATACAAATTAGCCAAGCTGAAGAACTGAAGTATTACATGCACAGTGATTTATCTAACTTTATAAGTAAATAAAGTAAAGCAAGAAGATGCAAATAAAATATGGAATTCTATTATCATGTAATCCTATTCCAGTGTATTTTCTGGGTAGGCTAGAGTATGTTAGTGGGACATCCTATTGGGAGACACAACCATATTTAAGAAAAATATGTATATTTCCATTCTGAAATATTTGGAAAGGAGTAGTCCTTTTTCGGTAAGATATGCAAAGTTTTTGTTAGGATTCACAAACTTTTTCTGTAAAAGATTAGACAGTAAATATTTTAGACTTTGCTGGCCATATTTAGTCTCTCTCTCTTCTCTTCCTCCTCCTCCTCCTTAAAAACTCTTTGACATTGTAAAAATCATTCTTAACTGTCAGGTATACAAAATAAGCCATGGAGCAAATTTAGTCTGTGGGCCCATAGTCGGTGGACCCCTTTTTATCATCATTTTTCTGAATTTTTCTAAAATGTGTAATATGTTAGAAATCAATGGTGTCTCTAGCAGTTGAAATTAGCTTTCCATTTGATCTTTGGAATACAGTGAAATGCCATGAAAGCAAATGTTCTGCTTTTAAAACAAGTTGTACACTATTTATTTCTGATATTAGAAATACATGGAAACTATTCATTTAAAGGGCTATTCTTAAGTTTTTAATGCAACTACTCACATATAGTAGAAAGAAACATTTCACTTTTCAATTGAATTTTTATGCAATGTGAAGTTCCAAATCCTATTCCCACCCCACCCCCGAATAATTGCTGATACCTGTTTGTGCACATTTTGTAGCCTTTTTTCAGTACCTGTAAGGGTCCAGTCTAAGTGCATTTTGCTTTTTCAAGCAAAGTAAAATAAAAACTTTAGGTAATATTTATATTAAGCTGAAGTGTAAGATAATATGAAAAAGAGAAAAAAGCAGCACAATAAATTGACCTTTTGGTAACTGCAAAGGACAGCAGATCAAACAAAGGCTAGACTTTAATGTCTTATATTTTCAGATCTGACACAGTAAGTCCACAGTGCCCCCCAAATAGGTCTTAATCCTTAATTGTAATGCCTCACAAATACTGTCATAACATGGCGTGTGGTGGAGAAAGTGGTTGATGTGCCCCTCAACTTTTTCTCTTTGTATGAAACTATGTTTAAATCAATTATAAAACCATCTATTTAGTTCTAAAGAGTGGATTCTGACATTGGAGGTGGAAGTATTTTTACTACAATCATTGAAATAAGTTTCTCTACATATTTGATTTTCTATTTTACAGCAGAAAGAGTGAAATAATACTGTCGAATAAAAAACAATCTAGAAAACCTATATCAGCACAATTGTCAGTCACCTTTCCAACTTGTATCCATTTTTTCAATTAGGGGAAAACCATTCTCTGCCCTCCTTGATTTAATAGACTTAAGCAGTTTCAGGTTTACAGGGAAAAACTTAGTGAAAAGTATGAAGTATCTTGCTACTCCTCACCCCACCCTAATTTCTCTTATTTTTAACATTTTTTATTAGTGTGGTACATTTGTTAAAATTGATGAGCCAATATTTAGGGGCACCTGGGTGGCTCAGTCAGTAGTGTCTGACTCTTGATCTCAGCTCAGATCTTGACCTCAGGGTCAGGAGGGCAAGCCCCACAGGGGGCTCCATACTGGGCATGGAGTCTACTTAAAAAAATATTGATGAGCCAATATTTATACATTAGTAGTAATGAAAGTCCATAGCTTATATTAGGGATCACTCTTCATATTTTAAATTTGGTGGGCTGGACTAATGTTGATGACATGTATTCACCATTACAGTATTATGCAGAATAATTTTCACTGCCCTAAAAATTTTCTGTGTTCATATATTCATACCTTCCTCCCCTGGCTCCCAAACCCTGCCAACTACTGATCTTCTTACTGTCTCCATAGTTTTATCTTTTCCAAAATGTCATATAGTTGAAATCATATGTATGTAGTTTTTCTAGATTGGCTTCTTTCACTTAGTAATATGCATTTAAGTTTCCTTCATGTCTTTTTATGGATTGATATCTCATTTCTTTTTAGTACTGAATAATATTCCATTGTCTGGATGTACTACTGTTTGTTTATCCATTTGCCTGTGAAGGACATCTTGGTTGCTTCCAAGTTTTGGCCATTATGAATAAATCTGCCGTACACATTTGTAGGCAGATTTTTGTATAGATATATGTTTTCAACTCATTTGACTAAATACCAAAGAGTGTGATCGCTGGATCATATGGTAAGAGCATGTTTAGTTTTCTAAGAAGTGGCCAAACTGTCTTCCAAAGTGGCTGTACCATTTTGCCTTCCTACTGGCAATGAATGAGAATTCCTGTTGCTCCACAACTTTGTCAGCATTTGGCATTATCAGTGTTCTGGATTTTGGTCACTCTAGTACGTATGTCATTGTTCTAATTTGAGTTTCTTGATAACATCATGGTGTCTCATTTATACAACAGTATCTCATTGTTGTTTTAATTTGCATTTCCTGAAGCATGTTGTTGAGCATCTGTTCAATACATTTACTTACCATCTATGTATCTTTTTTAGTGAGGTAGCTGTTCAGGCCTTTGTCTATTTTTTTTAACTGGGTCATTTGTTGCATTTTAAAAATTTGTTGTATATTTTAGATACCAGCCCTTTTTTATTTGAAAATTATTTTTTTTAAAAAATTATTTGAGTGTAGTTGACACACAATGCTGCAGTAATTTCAGGTGTACAGCATAGTGATTTAGTATCTCTATGTTATGCTCTGCTCATTGCAAGCATAGCTACCATCTTTTACCATACAATGCTATTACAACATTATTGACTATATTTTCTACACTGTACCTTTTGTTCCCATTACTTATTCATTCCATACCTAGAAGCCTGTATTTCCCACTCCCCTTCACACATTTTGCCCATCTCCCATTCCTCTTCCCTAAGGCAACCATCAGTTTGTTCTCTGTATTTATAGATGTGATTCTGCTTTTTGTTTGTTTTTTCATTTGTTTTGTTTTTAGATTCCACATATGAGTGAAATTATATGGTATTTGTCTTTTTCAGTCTGATTTATTTCACTTAGCATAATACCATCTAGGTCCATTCGTACTGTTGTAAATGGCAAGATCTCATTCTTCTTTATGGCTGCATAATATTGTGTGTGTGTGTGTGTGTACACACATCATCTTTATTCATTCATCTGTTGATGGGCGCTTAGGTTGCTTCCATATCTTGGCTATTTAAATAATACTGTAATAAGCATAGGCTTGCATATATTCTTTCAAATTAGTGTTTTTGTTTTCTCTCTGGAAATACTTAGTAGTAGAGGTATCGAATCATATGGAATTCCTCTTTTTAATTTTTGGTTACTGTTCATACTCTTTTCTACAGTGACTGTACTGATTTGCATTTTCATGAAGTGTGAATGAGGGTTCTTTTTTCTCCACACCCTCATCAACAATTGTTATATCTTTTTTATTTTAGCCATTCTGGCAGGTAGAAGGTGATATTTCATTTTCATTTTGATTCACTTTCCCTGATGATTATTGATGTTGATCATCTTTTCATGTGTTTGTTGGCCATCTGTGTTTTCTTTGGGAAAATTCTATTTAGGTCCTCTGCCAATTTTTTAATCAGATTGCTTGTGGTGATTTTTAGTTCTTTTTATTATTATTATTTTTTGTTTTGGCATTGAGTTTTATGATGCCATTCCTTTATCTGTGTATGTGTGCATGTGTGTGTGTTTTGAGAGAGAGACAGCATGAGCACAAGGGCAGTGGGGCCTTAGAGGGGTGGTAGAGGGGCAGAGGAAGAAGGAGAGAAAGAATCTTAAGCAGGCTCCATGCCCAGCATGAAGCCTGATATGGGGCTCAATCTCAGGACCCTCAGATCATGACTTGAGCTGAAATCAAGAGTTGGATGCTTAACGGACTGAGCCACCCAGGTGCCCCCCTTATCTGTGTTTTAAAACACTTTCTCTTAGTATGTGTCTTTCATTTTCTTTCTTTCTTTTTTTTAAGTTTTATTTAGAAATGATAAGTTTAAGTTTTATTGATATACATCACTGAAAAAGTTTAAGGCATACAACATGATTTGATGTACAAGTATTGTGAAATGATTACTGCAGTAGGTTTAGCTATTTTCATTTTCTAAAGTGTCTCTTGCAGAGCAGTATCTTTATTTTAATGAAGTCTAATTTATCAGTTTTTTCTTTGAAAAATTCAAGCCTAGAAATGTAGAAAGCTTTCTACCATTTAAGATGACTTAATATTCAGACAAACACAATGTAGGCCTTCTTGAAACAGTTATAGCTCTCACAACAAAAAAAAAGAAAAAGAAAGAAAGAAAGAAGAAAGAAAGAAAGAAAGAAAGAAAGAAAGAAAAACAAAAACAAGGACTTTGATCCTAATTCTGATTTTTTGTTTTTCAATTCAAGAACATCATATTTAATGAAATACCTTATGACAGTTATCAAATCACCTTGAGTCTGATCTACATTATTGTTAAACCAAAGGTAATTAGCCATAAATGAGAAACATTTTGTAGTGTTTTTATTTGACCAGGTATATCTTTTAGCTTTTATGGTTTTCCCTTTGCAGTTTCTCTAGTATGATCACTGTTATTGTTTATATGGACTTATTTAATGTCAAACACTTTATTTTATTTTTTAGCTTTTAGGGGTTGGGGAGAGGGGCAGAGGAAGAGGAAGAGAGAGAATCCCAAGCAGGCTCCACACCCAGCATGGAGCCCAATAAAGGGCTGGATCCCAGGAACCTGAGATTATGACCTGGGCTGAAATCAAGAGTTGGACGCTCAACCAACTGAGCCACCCAAGCGCCCCCATGTTAAGTACTTTATAAATACACTTATTGGGGCACCTGGGTGGCTCAGATGGTTAAGCATCTGCCTTTGGCTCAGGTCATGATCTCCAGGTTTTGGGATTGAGTCCTGTATCAGGCTCCCGGCTTAGTAGGGAGTCTGCTCCTCCCTCTCCCTCTGCCTCTCCCCCTCCTGTGCTCTCTCTGTCTCTGTCTCTCTCTCAAATGAATAAATAAAATCTTAAAAAAAATACACACACTTATTTTCCTCACACACTTTGACATCCTTCTCTAGTCATGCAGTCAACATAGAGGAAGCACATGAAGAGGAAATCATGCCATATGATTTGCTAGGGTGAAGGAAAAGGTAGTAAATTTATTTACTATGTCTGAGCTTCTTTCTTTGGTCTTTGTTCTACTTGTTACATATAAGTTTTCTCTTCTTCAGGCCTCCCCAGCCCTTGGACATTCAAAAATGCTTGATACAACCAGGAAGCTGGGTATTTATCATATCCCTTTGGGCTGCCAGGCCAAGGGTAGGACGTGGAGGAAGAGAGTGCCTCTGTCTTCATCACGCAGGACACAGGGCAGAAATGTAAGAAAGACTAGGCTGCCAACGTGTCTCCTCTTTGCCCCCAAATCACCTAACCCTTCAGCTCCTACCACTTAAAGGACAACAGCAGATTAGTGATTCACCTTTATCTAAGATATATCAAGGCCAAGGGAAAACCTGTGCTATTGTTCCCATTCTCTCCTCAAACTTGCTTTTGCAGAGAAGTTACCAAACTACTGTTAATATATGTACTCTATCCCGAGCCATACTGTTTTCTAAGAAAAATAGATAAATTTAGGAAAAGGTGTGTACTTTATCTCAGCTTTAAATTTCATCATTTGCTGTAGATAATGAAGCTCCAAGAAAGAATTTTTAAAAAGGAATTTAATAATTTTTACTCAATATTTTCCAAATACTTATGAGGAAAATTGCAAAATTAATGTTCCAGGAAAAAACTTAGCAGAAAAGCATGTGTTCTACACAATAATGTAGCTGTATACAAAATTTAAATATGATATAAGGGAATTAAAAAAAAGTATCAGTGATAGATCCATTTTGGTTTGTTGTTGTTCAGGAGAGGCAGTTAGAAAGTTAGAAAAGTAAGAAAGCATAGAACAAGTTCCAAATTAGAGGAATGCTACTGGGTGTTGCCAGCAGGAGGAAATACTGGAGAAATACAACAAATTCACCCCTTTGCCCTCCCCCTATTTAGTTTTTTGCTGGTACGAACGGAAACAAATTCATTTCATGGTTTTGTCATTATGAATGTGTAACTTAGCCGTAGCTGTAGCAGATACTCCCTATGTACAACAAAAGATTAGATGTAGGTTTAACATCATTATTTTGCTTATTTGCATGAATGCCGGTGAGGAATTTCCACTTATGCTCTTGTTTGCAAGATGAGTGTTTAATTGAATTCCAGGATTCGTTTTACAATAGGACTATGAGTAGAATATAAATGTCTTAGCAAGAAAGATAGTTTGTATGCCTGTGTCTGAGAGCAGTTTAATGTTGATATAACCCCATTGCAGCCTTCCATTTTCTACTTTTTAAAGAAGGGAATAATCTGATAGTGATTGTGAGGGTTATAAAAGATAATGCTTGTAGAGATACTCTGTTCACTTAAAGTGTGCTCCATAAACTTCATTACTGTTGACATTTTGGGTTTATGAGGCTACCATTTGCTGGCAATTCAAATCTGATTCTGAGTTAGGCCCCTTGGTATTGGAGGCAATGTTTAGAGGGGTTTAGAGCACAGGCCTACAATCAGACAATCCTAGCTTCCCATCCTCTGTCACTCAGCCTCACTGTGCCTATTCTTAACTGTTTGAAACAGCTTTTATCATCCTTAAGATGAGCTATGATCTCACATAGTTATCTTAGGGAAGCTAAATATATAAAAGGGGCTTGCAACAGTGCTAGGTACAATGGTGTCCGAGTTCAGCTCTATTGCTCTGACTTTGTGTTTGCCCACATTGTCACACTGTATCCTGTATACTCAGTACTTACCATATTTTGGAGCACATAGTAGGTACTTATTAATATTAGTATTTCAGCTGTTCAGGGGTTAATTATATCATATTCACTGCCCTTCAAGTAAGAACATATCCCAAGACACCTTGTTTGGCTGAGCAAAAGTTGGCACTTGTTAAAAATGTAAGTTTGATCTTTGAATGCTGCCCTGTATCACAGAGCTATGGGAGTCCCATCTCTTGGAACTAAACATAAGCAGTTGGAAAAAGATATACTTTGGTGTCCACTCTACTAGGCCTTATATTGCTGGAGTCTGACACATAATTTGTGGGATTTTCTACAATGTCTTTCCCCTCAACAAAAGTCATGAGAGCTACTCTCTGAATTGTTAGGCTTTTATTTTGTAAGTAGAAAGATTCCATCATAATGGCATTGGAAAGCCATTTGAAGTGACTCAGTTTTGTTTCCTATGAGTAATTTTTATGTCAATCATAATTATTGTGAGCATTACATTTTAATTTAGGGATGTTCAAATCCATTAGCATTGTCTTTGACATATCATAAAAATCACATGGAATCATTGAGCTAAGTCTGGAAATATATGTTGTTAGAGACTGTCTTCGTGTGGAATACATTGTTAATATTTCTGGGATTTTATTCCTCATATGTTCTCCAGTAGAATGTAATGTGACAGTGGGGCACCTGGGTGGCTCAGTTGGTTAAATGCCCTACTCTTGATTTCAGCTCAGGTCATGATCTCAGGGTCAGGAGATCAAGCCCTGTATTGGGCTCTGTGCTGGGCGTGGAGACTGCTTAAGATTCTCTCTCTTCCTTGTGCCTTCTGCCCCTCCCCCACCTCACTTGCATGCATGTTCTCTCTCTCTCTAAAAAAAAATAAAATAGAATGTAATGTGACAAAAATATCAACTTCATGTGGGCAAGGATTCTTGTATTTGCTTAATAAACAATGACCACAGATAGCAGGTACTTAATTAATATTCATTGTTTAGATGCATGGTGAGTGACAGATCTTCTGTTTGCCACCAATGACTGTCACTATGATTGTCCTGCTTTGTAGCAGAAAATAAGTTGGACAGTATCCACTGAGGGTTTTTTTTGATAAAATGGGTTTTTGTTTCCTTTCTTCTCCACAGTTATAACTCTGGTAGGTTGATAGATACCATGGCCTTAATGATATTTTAAGCCACAGAATGGAAGATATTATACAGTTTGCAGTTTATTTAATAATATGAATTTTGAACTTTCATTTCAACATTGAATAATGTATTTTATAGTAGACTTGATTATCTTAACTGGTGTTCAGTAACTACATATAAATGTAAAATATCTCACAACCTAACTTGAAAGAAAACAAGTGTTTTTTTTACTAAAGTATTTTTAAATGGAGCATATTTAAGTTAGAATTACAGGTAATAATCAATTTACATATATTATACATATAAATAATGTATATATTGGATTTTCATTTAGTTTCTTTGTTTCTGTAATTGAAATTCCTATCCAAATAGCCTTATCAGTTTATAAGATTCATTTTCAGAAGAAAAGAAAAAGCCTAAAACATAATTAGTTTGCTGTAGTGATTTTTTTCCTAATTTATAATTTAATAATTTAATAAAATATGCAAGGGCAATTTTGTATGAATGTTTACGCCAAGCTCCCCACATAATTTCCTGCATATACTCCTAAGTAGAAAGTTTTTTTTTACTTTAGTGTCCATGTTAAAATCAATGCCATTGAGTGTTTTTTATTTTTCAATTCTAAGCTACTTAATGCTTAAAAAGAAAGCTTTCTGGCTTTTAAGGCAATAACCAGTTTGATCATTGTCTATAATCTAATTAAAGTCTTCCTCAATAGAGTTATTATCCCTGTCAATATTACTGTCAATATTGGTAAAAATAGAGTTTGTCAGGGCATGGACTATTCTGGTCTTATCATTTATATGCAGTTTCTTATTTTTCCGATAGCATTAGATAGCATTAGAGGAGAGCTATGTGGCATCATATGCAAAATAAAAACATCTGCAAATGTGTATATATTAGTGTAACATGATGATGCTGATTATTTTATTGATATGTTTCTGAAAGTAGATTTGGAAAAACATTGTTAAAAAGGAACTTTTATTCCATCTTTGGAGAGCAGCATGTGATAAGTGATTACATTTTATCTTTGTCTTCCTCTCTATCCTTTCCATCCTAGATGGCTAGCTAAACTTTCATGTTGAGTTTATTATTCTGTCTTCCTTTTCTCATCAAATCTCTAGAGACTACTTTGTTTGGTCTATCTACTGCACAAAGAAAATCTCAGCTTAACTTGATAATTTCTTCTTTACATAACAGATTTGTGCACCTTCAAAGTTATACTCATTTAGGAGAGGGTTTCTTATTAGGAATATAAGAATTTTACTTTGTATGCAATTTTTAAGACAAAAAGAATAAAAAAAGAAAAGCATTGTATTGATGGTTTGCATGTGTCATCCTGATTGAGAACAACTAAGATAAGAAAAGGTGAAATGGGAATTTCTGAAAATAAACACTGTTTAATTTAGAAATTAAACCCTACACCAATTTTATTTATTATTTATTTATTCATTTATTTATTTATATGAAGAATTTATTTGAGAGAGAGAGGGAGAGGAAGAGGGAGCAGGAGAAGGGGGAGGAGCAGAGGGAGAAGACTCCCCTTGAGCGTGGAGCCTGATACGGGACTTGATCCTAGGACCCTGCAATCATGACCTGAGCCGAAGGCAGATGCTTAACCAATTGAGCCAACCAGGCGCCCCTATAAACCAATTTTAGCAGCTTATTTTTACAAAGTCTATATTTCCAATGTGATTTTTATACAATGTGATTAACTTCCCTCTCAATGCCAAGATGTCGTTCACACATTCAGTAATCACAAAACTACCAGTGATTTGTGTAATCACACATTCCTTCCTTCCTTTAGTCAATCAACACTTACCGTTATAGACCAAAACTATGTAAATTATAAATGAGATATGTGCTCATGAAGGCAAATTTTGTGCTTAGAAAAAATAATGGGGGAGAAGGATGATTAAGAGTTTGCTAAATGAACTTTGTCAGGGCCAGAGGAAACAATGAGGAAGGCATGGGATAGGGGTGGGGGGGATGGGGGACCGGGGTGGGGGAGAGGGGCTTTTGGGGTCAGAAGACAGTGGGATAGACATATCCAAACTGCTGAATGGAAAAATAAGTGTTTTGTTCTCTCTGGTTTACTGATGTTAGAACCAGTGTAGGACTCCTAATATAGGGGTAGAAAACAACACATTTTAAAATAAAGGGGATAAGACATGGTCAGTGGAAAGAATATAACCAAGGCTAGGTTCTAGGTCTGGTTTGGTTAGGTAGAACCTGTTTAACTTTGGATAATTCATAAATCCTCTCTAAATCTTTGTTCTTTGTTCTTTGCTGGCTCAGTAATTGAGTTGGGGTCACCACTAAAATAGCTTCAATTTCTATGATTGCAAGTTGGTCTATGTTATAAGCTTCCTTCCTGATATTTTTCTTATTTTGTTCTCTATAGTGTGGATTTTTTTTCCCTTTCATAAACCTGCAGCAATTATGTTCCAGATGTGAAAATATTTCTATTGTGCTTTGTGGAGATATGTATCCTTTTATTTTGGCTGCTAGACAAAATGTGTTATTTCAAGTAGGAGGTCTATGGTTTTTCTCTGCGCTTGATCAGTAGATGTTTTCACCTTCCTAGTAGGTAGCTTGTTTGAATCACAAAGTTCAGTAAGCATCATTTTTTCTAAACCTGTCTCCTTTTCCTATAAGTCTGTCAGCTGACACTAGAAAACTCTCAGTATGAAATTGGTATTGTACCTAAATACATCTGATTTTTTACATTTACAAAGGGCAAGTTGATGTCGCCTTACATAATTCTGTATTTAACCAAAAAATTAGAACAAAATGTAGTTGATAGTTTTCTGACTTTAAAAAATGTCATTCTAGGGGCGCCTGGGTGGCACAGCGGTTAAGCGTCTGCCTTCGGCTCAGGGCGTGATCCCGGCGTTATGGGATCGAGCCCCACATCAGGCTCCTCCACTATAAGCCTGCTTCTTCCTCTCCCACTCCCCCTGCTTGTGTTCCCTCTCTCGCTGGCTGTTTCTATCTCTGTCAAATAAATAAATAAAATCCTTTAAAAAAAATGTCATTCTAATACTCAAGAAAATCGATACAAATAGACACCTGAAAAAAATGGTAACATAATTAAGTGTTGAGTTTGGGAAATCCATTAAGTCCTTTAGGCCACAAAAGTTATACTGATTGTATTAGTTTGCTAGGGCTGCCATATCAAAATGCCACGGGCTGGGTGCCTTAAACAACAAAAATTTATTTTATCACAGTCTGGAGGCTGGGAGTCAAAGGATTTATTTACCAAATGACTCAAAGTGGCTCAAAGAAGATGATTTACCTTGTTTATAGAAAACTTTTTTTTCCCCCATTTCTCAGCCGTGGCTCAGACCAAAGTGGGTTTCAAACAGAAGTAGCTTTTTGATGTGTTGTAAGAGATGCAGCTGAGCTCTAAATATAGGAAACAGTATGATGGTTTCCTACATTTCACATCCTCTTTGCCTATATTCAGGTGTTTTTGCAGAATATTGAAAACAATTTAATGAACTATTTGGAAGGTACATAAACAAGAAACATAGTTGTATTTTTTAAATAAAACTTTTGCATAATTCTTTTAAAAATTTAGCTCTTATTTACTTCATTCCTCATA
>NC_048218.1:28787468-28898688 GCF_002007445.2 Ailuropoda melanoleuca
GAACGTTTCATTGAGTCAGTAATCTCCCATAATCTACATTCTTGAGATTGGATTTTTTTGAGCCAAGTTTGTTTTAACTTTCTCTTCTACCATCCCATCCTCCAATTCACTAATCCGTTCTTCTGCCTCATTCACCCTGGCTGTCAGAGCGTCTAGTTTAGACTGCATCTGATTCATAGCATTTTTTATTTCTGCCAGATTCGCTTTCATTTCTGCCCTTAGAGATTCTATATTCTCGTTAATATTTTCATTAATATTTTTTTCAAGGCTACACATCATCTTGACCATTGTTACTCTGAACTCCATTTCTGACAATTTGGTTATATCCATGTCCATCATTTCTGTGGCAGAGGCCACAGTCTCTGTGTCCTTTCTTTGCTGAGGGTTCCTCCTCCTTGTCATTCTGATGAGGAGAGGTTTCAGGGATACACAGAGCCCAAATTATTGACCAGGACCCAGGCAGTGTGCACTTGTTTTATAGGGACCTTAGGGATGTGGACTTCTTGATTTTGCAGCCTGCCTTCTGGGAGATGGGTCTACTGCACTTTTACTCAGGCAACCCTGTTTGGGTAGAGTTGCCCTGTCCCCTGCAAGGGGGGTGGGGATGGGCACCATGTGAGCCGGTATTTCCAGGCTTTTGTTCTCTGGCGGCTTTCCCTGGCAGTTTTCTGTGACTCTTCTGAGAGTCAGAGCAGCAGTGGCCGTATCCTAGCCTCTGTCTCAGGACAGAGAGATTGCAGTCCGCTCTCCACTGAGCTCTCCTGGCCTCTTTAACTCTGTTTCTGTTGGTGCTGCTAAAAACCCTGCAGCATCCTGGGATGTGCTCCCCACAGCTGCTCTCTGGGCCCTCACTTCCAGGGCTGGCCCATCTCTCCTTTGTGTTTCTACCACCGCCAGCTGCCCCGGTTCCTGCGCATGCTCTGGAGCTCCCCGTTTCAGTGTGGTTCACTCATGCTCCGGAGCGCCAGTTTTCTGTCTGGTCTGGTTGCGTGCGCACTCCCAAGCTCCCGAGCTCCCGGTATCAGTCCGGTTCCAGTGAACGCACCAGAGCGCCGGTTTTCAGTCTGGCCACGCGCGTGCATTCCCAGGCTCATGGTCTCAGTCAGGTTTCCTGTGCGTGCCAGTCCGTGGATCCGGCCTGCGCCCCAGTGCAAGTGGTACTGCTTCCCGGCGCCCAAGCGCAGGGGCTCCCTCCCCCTTCCGTTTATCTTCTGATATCTGTGCGTGGATTCATGGCTCCCTGCTTTGTACCTGAATACTCAGCGCTGGAGATATTGGTTTGTAAAGATCCAGATATATCTTCCTGTGTCTCAGGCTGATTTCGTGGGTGTTCAGGATGATCTGGTATTATCCAGCTTGACTCAGGGGACCGGCTGAAAAAAGGGCCCCCTACTCCTCTGCCATCTTTTTTCCCAACTCTAATTCCCTCACTTTTAACAGCTTCTTAAAAATTTAGATGTAGCTCTGTGTATCTCCATGTCTCTCTCTGTTTATCTATCTATCTATAGAGATATTTCAGCTTTTTTAATGCCCTATTGGCTATTGCTGACCTGATGATTATATTTAAAACCAAGAATTATAAATGAAGAAAATAACCTAGCCGTTGGTGTGAGTGAACACGAACTCTTACTCCTTGTATTAAACTTGTTCACAGTGCCTTACCCATGACTTTATTGAGATATAATTAATATGCTACACATTTCACCCACTTAAAGTGTGCAATATAATAGTTTTTATTATTTTCATGGAGTTGTGCATCCATCACCATAATCGATTTTAGAATATCTTCATCACCTGCTAAAAATACCCTATACCCATTCAGGTCTGATCCCTATCCCCCACCCTAGAAAATGGCAGACCTACATTCTGTCTCTATGGATTTTCCTCTTCTGGACATTTCATAGAAATGGTATACGATATGTGGCCTTTTGTGATTAGCTCCTTCCACTTAGTATAATGTTTTTGAGGTTCTTCCATGCTGTAGTGTGTATAAGGACTTCATTTTTTTTCTTTCTGATTGGTAAGTAATATTCCATTATGTGGATATTCAACATGTATTCATCTGTTCATCAATCGATGGAATTTGGGTTCTTTCCCTTTTTTTTTTTTCTTTTGTTATTATGAGTGATTCTGTCATGGACATTACATTACATTCAGGTACAAGTTTTTGTATGGCTATAAAGTTTCCTTTCTCTTGAGTATATATACCTAGCAGTTGAATTGCTGGGTCATATGTAATTCCAAAACGTGTCAAGAAAATCCAAAATATTTTCCAAAGGGGTTGTACCTGAACCATTTTACATCCCCACCAGCAATGTGTGAGACTGTCACACTTTCCACATCCCGGGCAATACTTGTTATTTTACCTTTTTTTTTGAGTATTGTTATTCTTCTGGGTGTGAAGTGTATCTTGCTGAGATTTGGTTTGCATTTCCCTAATAACTAATCATTTCAAGAATCTTTTCATGTGCTTACTGGCCATTCGTCTGGCTTTTTTGCATAAATGTCTATTGAAATCCTTTGCTCATTTTAAAATTTGGTGATTTGTATTTTTATTGAGCTATAAGAGTTCTTTATATGTTCTAGATACAAGACCCCTATCAGATATACGACTTGCATATTTTTTTTTCTGATTCTGTGGGTTGTCTTTTCATTCTTTTGATTTTTTTTCAAGCACATATATTTAAATCCAATGAATCCAATTTATCTATTGTTTCATTTGTGGGGTGTGCTTTTGGTGCCTAAGAAAGTTTTGCTTAACTCAAGGTCATGAAAATTTGCTCTTGTAATTTCTTTTAATTGGTAGTTTTACCTCTTACCTTTATTTATTTATTTTTTTAAGATTTTATTTATTTGTTCGACAGAGATAGAGACAGCCAGCGATAGAGGGAACACAAACAGGGGGAGGGGAGAGGAAGAAGCAGGCTCATAGCGGAGGAGCCTGATGTGGGGCTCGATCCCGTAATGCCGGGATCACTCCCTGAGCTGAAGGCAGACACTTAACTGCTGTGCCACCCAGGCGCCCCTACCTCTTACCTTTAGATTGTAGATGTCCTTTTGAAATTTTTATAACAGTGGGAATAAAATGACTATAAGAATATGCAAATGTGACAACACTAGGATAGGTTTACATATGTTGTAGTGACAAATGGGTAAAATTCTAGACATGCTGGATTCTAGATCTTCTTGCTAAGCAGTTTAGATATTTTGCCTTTTTTCTTTTATGAGTCAAGTAGTTTATATTTACTTAATAAATAGTAGTGTATTTTAGGTCCTCCGCAGGCCTTTTCTGGGCCACCTGCCTAATAAGGTGGGGAACTATTTGGTAAACTAAAGAGCGCTCTAATAACATGGATGATTGATTTGCTTAGTTTTATTATTAGAACAACTTTGACGTAGGGGAGCTGTAGATAAGTGCATGTGGGACATTAGAGAAGAACAAGAAAGGTATCTAAGCAAGGTGATTGTAGCCTGTATGCCTGTTACATAAAAAAGTGAGATTAAACTCCTGTTCCATTTTAGGATCAGATTCTATGGGTCTGAGTCTGGACCATTACATTTGGGAATATGTAACTGATTTGCAAACTGTGATTAGCCATTCACATTTAGACACTTTGAGATCCTTTTTGTTCATTTCTTTTAAAAATAAATCTTAACTGGTTATATTCTTTAAATTCCTCATTTGCTTTAGGGACTTAGTAATTTCAATGCATAATGTTCTTTATTATTGTGATGCACAATGAGGTTACCTGTCCATATTTAAATGCTTTGGGTTTCTTTAGTACTTTAAAAAAAAAATTCTGACCTGTGTTTTGTAAATTACTCTTTGGTTTTAGGTGCCCAGCACTTGCAATGTGTAAGTTCCTTCTTGGATGTGATAACAAATCGTATTCAACAACCTTTAAAATTAATCTTCCTCAGAAAAGAAAAGGTTCATTCACTACCAAATTAAATACCCTTTATTAAATTAAAATATGATTTTTTAATTAATAGTGAAAATAAAGTGGAATAACCATTNGTCATGAAAATTTGCTCTTGTAATTTCTTTTAATTGGTAGTTTTACCTCTTACCTTTATTTATTTATTTTTTTAAGATTTTATTTATTTGTTCGACAGAGATAGAGACAGCCAGCGATAGAGGGAACACAAACAGGGGGANAATCGTATTCAACAACCTTTAAAATTAATCTTCCTCAGAAAAGAAAAGGTTCATTCACTACCAAATTAAATACCCTTTATTAAATTAAAATATGATTTTTTAATTAATAGTGAAAATAAAGTGGAATAACCTCGAGGAGTAAATATTACTTGTATTTATTGAGCTGAAATGTGGTTCTATTAGATGATTGGTTGGAAAATGTTAAAGCTTGTGTCTAGACTCTCCTTATGTCCTCAGACACGGTTATTTATCTCACCATCTCCTTTAGATTTATGTGCAGGAACTGCTAAGACAAATAATGGCCAGTGACACCTTACAAACTAAAAATCTTCATAACCAACATATTATGCAAATTTTTCATCTTAAAATACCAAAAGGTCCTTTCCTTCCTATTTTTTTCTACCCTTTAATAGACCCACTTTCATTACACTCACAAGGAAGTCATTGGTGCCCATCACTCTTTCTTACTATATGGTGGTATACCAAATTTTATGATATGCCTTGTATCTTTCTCTCTATTTCTCTCTTTTNTCTATTTCTCTGAGTAAAGCAACAGATGTTTATTAAGCAAGGATACAGAAAAAGCTCTCAGGAGTGAGAGGGGTCCCAATAGAGTTGCCATCTTTCTCCTTTTTTCTACCTTCAGCATCATTTCCCAAAGTCAGTTTCTTTTTATTATTCTCCGGAATAATTAAATAACTTTCAACTGTCCTTTTATCTCCATGGCTCTTTATCTTTTACACTGCACACCAAAAATAACTTTCTAATACACAGACAGTCATGTCACTGCCCTCTCAAAATCTGTTAGCCTTGTAGAATGAAGATCCCAATCATTAGTGCAGTATTTAAAGCCCATTTGTCTGGGTTCCCAAGACTACCTTTCACTTCTACCTGTCATATCAACTTCCTCCCTTATTATGAAATGTATGATGCATGTACTCTCATGGTCTCATATTGTTTCTTCAATTTGAATGTCTTTTTCCCACTATTTACATAGTTTTATTTTACCTCTCAATTTAAATGATGCCTTTTCAGTGGAGGCCTCATTATACTGCAGTTAGAATTAACATTTTCCCCCCACTTTCTTCCTATAATGAATTTCTTGGACCTCCATGCAGTATTTATTTTATTTTAACATAATGGTTTATACTTGAATTCCTCAGTGACATGTCCTAGCATTCAAATCCTGCTTCAACTGCTTATTTCCTGTACATTTCTGGGCAATTGATATCATTTCCTAACCTGCTTCCTCATCTGTTAAATTGAGTTAATATTTGTACATAGTTTGTGGGTCTCTTTATATGTGAAGTCTGCTGACACAATGCCAGCATGATACACCACATTGTGTATTCTGGGTACTTGCCCACTTGGCTTTGTTCCCCAGTAGATAGTAATCACTTTGAGGAGAGGAGATTAATCTTGCTCATCTTAGTACCCAAAAGAAAATCTCATACTCTCTATTACTTTTCCTTGCCACGATTCATGGAATATTTAAACCTGACTCATTAGAATTAGTCTATTAATTTATTGTTATATTATCACATTCCACAAAGGAGTTGGGATGACTTAGGAGATGGATCAAGAACAAAAGTATGAAACGTAAATAAAATAGTAACAGTGTATTTTGAATAATTGAAGAGTTTGATTTCACCAATGTGAACCCAAGAAAAACAAAAGCTTTAGATAAGAAAATGTTAACACTTTTCTTCATTCTCTCCTGTTTTGTAGGATCTCGTCTTCGCCAGGAAGACTTCCCCCCGCGGATTGTGGAACACCCTTCAGATGTTATTGTCTCTAAGGGAGAGCCCACCACTTTGAACTGTAAGGCAGAGGGCCGGCCAACGCCCACCATTGAGTGGTACAAGGATGGTGAGCGGGTGGAGACTGACAAGGATGACCCCCGGTCTCACAGGATGCTTCTGCCCAGCGGATCCTTATTTTTCTTGCGCATTGTACATGGGCGCAGAAGCAAACCCGATGAAGGAAGCTACGTCTGTGTTGCAAGGAACTATCTCGGTGAAGCAGTGAGTCGAAATGCATCTCTGGAAGTGGCATGTAAGTAAACATAATGAATATCGTAAATAACGCACACTTTTACTTTGATTTATTTTTAGTAAGCTTTGATTTGTCCCCATGGGTACTTAATACCTAAAGAAGAAAACAATCAACATGTCACACATAATTTTACTTTGCCTTCTCCAAAGAAAGCTGGTCGAAAGCATGTCAAGCCATGGTGTTGCAATAAATTTATTTCTACTGAAGCAAGGTGGAAATTATTTTTTACATTAAAGCAAAATGGCGATGAGGCTGCTCATATTTAAAATTCGAATTATTGATGAGAGATATAATGAAATATTAAAGTCAGCTATATTAAAATGAAAAGTTTACATGTAACATGGCATCAAATATGGGGCATAAATTCAGTATTCTGCCTATTTCTGTAACCTATTCATGTATAACTGTTATATATATTATATTATATATATTTCTAACTCTAATTTTTATCAAACAACTTTAAAAAGAATATACTCTCTAGGTTATATTAACTCTTTTACTTCTGGTCTGAATTCAGGAACCATTACCATAGGCATGTGGGGGAGAATACAGGAGCAATAACAACAGCTGTATTTCTTTATTTTTTTCTATCAATAAAACTCATCAGAGAAGAGATTTGATTTTTGTGGGGACAAAATGTTCATACATGGAAGGGTCTTGCTCAGTCTTGGTAATCAGCAATAGTTAAGGGCTTGCCCTGCCTTTGGCATTTAAAAATATATCTATTTATTCATCAGACAGCCCATATAGCACTAGTAAATCAAGATATCAGTACTTCGTATCTATTTGAACATTGACATCATAACTTCATACATTGTTTTCCAGAACAAATTAAAATATATGATAGATATTTTTTTGGTTTATAGATAAGGATTTGGTGTCATAATTTAAATAGTACCATATGACATTTTGATATTATTTATTCTGAGGAAATATTTTATCTGGAATTGATCATTAATAAGATGGCAACAGTTGGGCATGAAAAAAGCTTGTACTTTTTAACTTTCTGGGTGTATCAGTAGGTCTTCATAGATAAGAAAACTGAGTTATTTCAAGAGGCTTATGTCTTATTTATATAGCTGGAAAGGGAGTGCTAAATAATAGCTCATGGTCTCGTGTCTGTATTTAACTTGGTACTCGTACTCACAGGCTACATGGTATCACACTACATTATAAAATGTGTGTATATATGTATTACAATTCTCAGCAATTTATCAGCTTTACATAGGAAATCATCTTTTAGTAAACAAAGTCATACTATTCCTTCTTCAGCTACCTCAATGAAAGCTTTTGTTCTCAAGTGTCTGGTCTTTTGATTTATAGTTTGTACCAGGAAATCTAAAACCGGCTAATGCTTGAAGTGTGTAAATGCAATAGGAAAAGACTAGAAGAATCCTAAAACCCAAATTTGTTCTGTGAAGTACTTTGAGATAGAACCTTAGCTAGCAAGGCAGTTTTGCACAACGCACCAGGTAATTTCATTTTTATATCTTAGTTCAAAAAAAGCAAATTAAGTGCAGTTTAGTGAGATTTGAAATATATACACAAAAGCTCAAAAATAAATATTCCTAACTCTTTTATTTTAATTTTGAAATATCCTATTCCTGGAAAATTTCAAACGTATTGAAATATTTCAATGTCAATCCATTGATTTTTTTCCCCCACCAAATCCCTTTATAGTAAATATAACAAGCAATATTCTCCCATTTTATAGATAAAATGAAACCCATGATAGTTAAGTGATGACAACTCAGGCAATAAATTAATGGGAATTTGAAGACCAGATCCTGATTCTTCTAATTTTTAGTTTTAGTGAATTATGCCATATTCAGGAAAACACTAAATGAAATTTGGCCTATTACATAAATAACAATTACAAATTTTTTAATCGAAACTTTTTATTGT
The DNA here is from genome assembly GCF_002007445.2 of Ailuropoda melanoleuca. Lineage (NCBI taxonomy): Eukaryota > Metazoa > Chordata > Mammalia > Carnivora > Ursidae > Ailuropoda > Ailuropoda melanoleuca. The sequence goes on from NC_048218.1 coordinate 28,795,588, forward strand.
ATCTACTCAGTAACAAATATCTATTTTTAATTCTCAACTAACTTTTCTTCTTAGTATTAATCTAAATTGGCCAGTCATTTTATTCTTGGGCAGCTATAAACATTTTTTTCCCCTGAAACTTAGCTTTTTAAAAATTCTTCCCAGCGCACATACATCTTGTATTTTTATTTAATCTGAAGATTGCTTTCTTTCTTAATTGCATCATTAATAATGAATCAAGCTGTTTTAGGAGGAAAAATTTAAACCCTGATTTTTTTCTTGTGTAATGTGACAGTAGCACTTTTTATTTTTAAATCAATGAGCTTTGAGAAATGCTAAAAATACTTTTGACCTAGAGAGGAAAACAAGAAAGCTTCTAAATTGGATTTAGCTAGTGAATAAAATTCTTTCTTCTAATGCCGTGTCAACAGTTCATGCCATTTGAGGCAACACAAGATCAAATAATACCCATTTATATGCTACTCATCTCTTTCACATTAGATCATCAGTCATCTCTCTTTCTTTATGTATTTCATAAAATGTATTAATATGGAAATTTGGGTCAAAGCATTGTGCTTTTTCAATATTATTTGTTACTAAAGTATATTTTTTTATAAAATGATGGAAGAAGAGCTATAGATTAGATCAATGTTTGGCTTTCATAATTTAGAACACTCAACATAAATGCTCAATCATGACATATCACTGTTTCATCCAGTAAAGGAAAGAAATGGAAGTCTAGCGATGCTGTGTATTTGGAGAACTGTAGGTAGCATGATATAAGGTTAATAGGCAGCATAATTTGGAAAGGTAGATTTTTTTTTTTTTTTGGTTACATAAAAGGAATCTTTAAAAAAGAATTGAAGATTGGGTTACGGGGAAGATGATTGGAGTCAGAGAGGAGTTAAGAAGCTGTCAAATGATTCAGAAAAGAGTACATATTAGATTTTGAACTGAAACTAGCAATGAAGATTGAAAGAAGGAAATAGTTTGAATCAGATTTAGAAATTATAAATCATATCACTTAATGGTCAGTTTTGGGATTTAGGGGATAACGGATGATTCCCAGGGTTTGTTTTCATTTTTTGATTTTTGTTTGCTGGTGAGTGACTAGGTATATAGTGCTACACCCATAGGGATGGCAGGTATAGGAGAAATAACTGTAATGGGAACAGGAGAGTTACGTTAGCTTTGGCTGTATTACTTAATATGCCGGTCAGATATCAAGGTAAAAATATCTCATGTTCCATTAAAAAGAGAACTTCTAGAACTGAGAAAAGAGGTCTTTACCACATGGAGGATAAAGTGGTGGGAGTAGATAAAGAGGTGGACATGATTGCCCAGGCAGGCTGTGTGCTGGGAGTGGTTAATAAGGACTGAGATCACTCCTGTTGCTTGGCACCCCAATATTTAAGGGTGGGCAAAGGAAAGAAGTACTGGTTGAGGAGGCTCTGAGGAGGTATCAGAGTGATGGCCTATGGGGAGTGAAGTGACAGGAAGAACAAGGAAATGATTTTAAGAAAGAAAAAGTGTGTCGCAATGCAAATGCGGCATGGTGGTTAAAGAAAAAGTACTCTGTGCACTCTAGGAATGGAAAGAGAGCATGGCAGCTGAAGAAGGAGTAAGTGGTGGAACTGGAGTGGCAAACGCTGCCGTTCTCCCAAGAGTTTAGCTCTGAACGGAGTGTGAGGGAACTAGAGCAAGCTATCTAGGTCTCCGCACTGTTGCCACTGGGGTTGGGGATCTCTTTGTTGTGGGGCTGTGCTCTGTGGTACGATGTTTAGCAGCACCTCTGGCCTTTGCCCAGGAGCTGCCAAAAAGACCCCCCAGCCCCAGCTGTGACAACGAAAAATATCTCTGGACACTGCCAGATGTCCCCTGGGAAGTCAAAATCAGTTGCGAATTACTGATCTCTGGTATCTAGGTGATTAAGAGTATATGGATAAGTAGCAAACAAACTTGTTGCAACTTTTATTGTGAAATATGATTATTGATGAAAAACATGCACATTTTTGGACTCTCCTTGCTTCACCTTGGTTTTCATTTTAAATTTCAAGAATCTTGGTTTCTGCTGTCAGATGAAATGTGCAATTGTATTGATAACCATCTGTCTTAACAGGTTATATAGAAAAAAGTCAGCCTGTTCTTTACCATACTGTACATGTTCTCTTTATTGTTTTCCTTTAGTACAAGCTTCCGTTTTATGTAACAGAATAATACAGTGAAGGAAAAAAAATATTCAAGAGCAATCATTCATATGGAGCGTTCAATCACTTACCTCATATTTGCTTTTTGCCTCTTGGTTTGAAAAAGAAATAGTAATCCAGAAAGTACTTTTCAAGTCACTTGAACTCAAGAAAGGTCTTTAGGTGAAAGCATTTTTACATATTTAGAAAACAGAATTGCAGGGTCCCCAGCAAAGCACCTGGCACTGAAGAAGTTAATATGCAGTTTTCCGGGGCGCCTGGGTGGCACAGCAGTTAACCGTCTGCCCTTCGGCTCAGGGCGTGATCTCGGTGTTATGGGATCGAGCCCCACATCAGGCTCCTCCGCTATGAGCCTGCTTCTTCCTCTCCCATTCCCCCTGCTTGTGTTCCCTCTCTCGCTGGCTGTCTCTGTCTCTGTCAAATAAATAAAATCTTAAAAAAAAAAAAAAATGCAGCTTTCCGATGAGACCACCAAGAGAGCAGAGGCATAGCTGGTGCAGATAGGATTTCAGTTTGAACACCAGTTCACCCTGTGTTTGGAGCAGAAGGAGCATAGGGGCCCTTCCACATTTCGTGCCTGCCTGTGATACAGCCTGAGTCAGTGGAGCCCCTAGAGATAGCAGCTGTAGCCCCAGGTGGTAAATATATGACAGCAGCTTGATCTATCGACCAGGGTAAGAGGGGGTTCTGGCCTAAATGAAAATTCATGAAAAATTGATGAAGTCCCCAGATTATGTTTTCTGTTTCCTTTTCTCAGCACTATACCAGTGTAGAGAGGGAAGATTAAATGAGGTTTTTTTTTTTTTTTGGTTTTTTTTTTTTTTTTTTTTTTTGCTTGCCTTACTTCTAAAGCAAAACAAAAAATTTTGGATTGGCTGTGATTTGATTTTGCTTTGATAAAAATAAAATAAAATGGTGAAATATTTAAAAATTGTCTTTTGATGCAACTACAAAAGAGTGGACAGATGTGACTCATAATTTAATTGGGAAACTAGAAATAGATTCAATTCCATGACTGTGGGGTGATTTCTTTTCTTTTCTTTTCTTTTCTTTTCTTTTCTTTTCTTTTCTTTTCTTTCTTCTTTTCTTTCTTTCTTTCTTTCTTTCTTTCTTTCTTTCTTTCTTCTTTTCTTTCTATGTATCAAGAATCATGCTGTAAAAAAGTCATTTAGAGAAGAAAAGGTCTTGCATTATTTATAGGTCACAGATTGCTAGAATAGCAAAGCTATGGAACACTCTACAAACATAATGATCCTGTTTGCTTTAAATCCAAAACTAAATTGATGTTTTATCTGTACAAGGAAGAGAGGTTACAGAAGTAGACTGACTTTAGTAATAGAGGTCACAGGTGGCATTAAAAATGAACACAAGGTAAATTGTTTCCCTGATATTTCCAAGTTAATAAATATGTGACCTTTTTTCTTTTATTTTGGCTGTAAATGAATGTTATCCAAGCCAATTACCTTTATACTCCGTAAAGACACAAATTTCAAAAAAAGCTAAACCATAGAGAATTTTTATAAAAAATTTGCTTTATTGAGATACAATTCACTTACCATACAATTTACCATTGAAAGTGTACAATTCATTGTATTTTAGTATATTCACCGAGTTGTCCAACCCACACCACAATTTAATTTAGATCGTTTTCATCACTCCTAAAGGAAACCCTATACCCATTAGCAGTCAATCTCCATTCCTCTCAAATCCTCCTGCCTCAGCTCTGAGCAAACACTTATCTACTTTCCATCTCTCTGCATTTGCCTAGTCTGGACATGTCATATAAATGGAATTATACAGTATATGGTCTTTGTGACTAGCTTCTTTTCCTTCATATAATGTTTTCAAGGCTTATCCTTGTTGAAACACGTATCAGTACTTCATTCCTTTATATTGCTGAATAATATTCTATAAGATGGATATACCACATTTTATGTATCCACTTTTGATGCATATTTGGGTTGTCTCCACTTTTTGTTATGAATAATACTTCTATGAACATTTCTGTGTAAGTTTTTGTGTAGACATATGGTTTTATTTGGGTATTCTCTAGGGTATATACCTAGGGATAGAATTCCTGAGTCATATGGTTGGTAAGTCTGTTTAACTTACATGTAACTTTGAAGTTATCACATCATGACTTTCCTAAACAAATAAACAGACAAACAAACCTCTCCATCTAAATGTGTAAGAGACAGTGAGTCAATCTGGAACTGATATTCATAGATTTTGACCATAAAGAATGTAGGTGCAACTGATTTTTTCATGATTCTTCTATATGGGTTTCTACAAATTTTAAGAGAGAATTCAGAGATTTTTTTTTTTTTTTTTTTGGCAGGGTAGGGAGGATTAACAACTGAAAAATGCCTGTAGTCCAAGGTACTTGGGCCAGGTTAAGGGGTGAATTGTGTTCCCCCCAAATTCATATGCTGAAGCCCTAACCCTTAGTACCTCCGAATGTAACTATATTTGGCGGGAGAACCTTTAGAGTGGTAAGTTAAAATGCAGCCGTTGGGGTGGGTCCAAATTCAATCTGACCAGAGTCCTTATAAGGAGAGGACATTTGGACACATAGAGAGACACCAGAGATGCAAGTGCAGAGGAAATAGCTTGTGAGAACGTAGCAAAAAGGAGCTGTGTGCAAGCCAGGGAGGGAGACTGCAGAAGAAACTAAACCCTATAGCACCTTGATCTTGCACGTCTATGCCTCCAGAACTGTGAGAAAATAAATTTCTGTTGTTTAAACTACCCAGTCTTATAGCAGCCCTAGCAAATTAATACAGGCCATTAATCTTAAAACAAGAATAACCCCCCCCCCAGAAAAAAGGGTGCCTGGGTGGCTTAGTCGGTTAGGTGGCTGCTTTCAGTTCAGGTCATGATCTTAGGGTCCTGCGATCGAGTTCCGCATCAGGCTCCCTGCTGGGTGGGGAGCCTGCTTCTCCCTCTGCCTCTGCCTCTCCCCCGCTTGTGCTCTCTCTCTCTCATATAAATAAATAAAATTTAAAAAAACACACACAAAAAACAAATTAGAGCAACCCCTACTAACATAGTGTTAAGAAGAAATTAATGATGAGAATCACCTATTGTTTGCATTCTATAGAGTTTTGTCTGCCCTGTATCTACAATGTTGGTCTGAGGCTGTTTTAAAAGAAATCTGTAAACTCAATTGGATGTATTATAAGCCATCAATGTATAGGCACCAAGGAATCATCTAAAAATCTTTAACTAGGGGTGCCTGGCTGGCTCAGTTGGTAGACCATGTGCTTTTGGTCTTTAGGTTGTAAGCCCCACATTGGGTAGTTATGTATAGAGATTACTTAAAATATATATATATATACACACACACACACACATATGTACATGTTTTGTAGATGTAGGTGATTGTAGAAGTGTGTGTGTGTGTACATGCATATGTATATCTGTGTTGTTTGGGCTGTTCTGTGTGTGTACCTTTTAATTTTGTGAAACTCTGTCAAATTCTTTCAAATACAGATCTCTTCCTTAATCTTCACAAGTGAAGGTATGAAGTTGCTGCTCCTGGGGAACATGTTTGAATTTATGATCTATTTAAATATGTATAATGCTATATTTTGATATCAGGTTTCTGTTGATTGAATTGACTGCATGCAACCCTTCTTAGTACAAGTCTCAAGTTGCTATTCACTCAAATTAGCCTGAGTGAACTCTGACTCCAGGGAAAGCACATAAATGAAGTAAAATATTGATGTCCTCTACTTTATTCAAAAGATTATTTCTGAAAACAATATTTTCCTGAGCTCTGCAAACATGTAAATCCTACCCATGGAGTGATGATAAAACTATTCATATTGTTGCTAGGGTGGATCCAGACAGAACATGCTGTGGTTGATGCTTGTTTTCAACCCCAGAAACCTCTTTCAGATGTAAAGAAAAGGAATCTTCAAGGTTTTGGGGGGTTTTCCACCTATAAGCCTTCAATTTATTCAATTTCCACTGGTGTGTAAATATAAGTTGATTTTAATAAAAATGCATACAGGTTGACATTATACTTAGAAAATGTAATTTAGGCTGAAATTTGGATGCTTTTCTCTCAATTTGTGTTTCAGCAGAATAGCCGGTCTCCAATTTTCTTCTTTAGATTGAATTCATTTCTGATAAGTATAATACGCACCTTTCTATTCTGAAGCAGCCCCCACAAGATTTCTATAACTATATAAAAAAGATCACCCTTCTTTCACGCATGAGTCGGTATCTATGGTGAGCTCTTTATAGGAGTATAGAAGTAAAAACAGTAGGTGAAATTTTGTTCAACTCTGTGAGATTATTTTTGCATAGAAATTTGTAGCAGTTTGTGGTTTAACTGCTAAAGGGTGAGGTTCAATTGTAAAATTGATATATTCTTTTACTCTGTATCATTGGAATTGGTGTTTTCCCCTTAGGAGATTTTCAGAAGGAAAAACAACTTTCCCAGTCACTATTAAAAAAAAATATTGGAGATATTTATACATTTTTGTCAATTGGGTATATGTTTCACAAGAAATAATTTGGGTTCCTGCTTGGGGTGATTTCTATTAACTCTCTAAAGTTCCCTAGTACTACCTGGGACTGCTCAGACATCAATAAGTTAGTATTTCTGGGCCTGGGTAGAAATCAAGCAAGGATTGTAAGGGAGGCAGGGGCTTTGCTATTGTGACAGATAGATATATAGGCCCAGACCCTGGTGAATCCTGACAGGGTTTTCGGTATTTTCATTTTGCTTTTGCAGAAAATCTATCACTTGTAGGCACTTATTCCCTGATTAATCTATGTCTGTTATATAACCAACAAGCCAGCAAGCAAGGTTGTCAGCTGGATTGCATGTTCTAAAAGTCTGATTGGCTGTTAGTCATTGGCTCATTGAGTCCCATCACAAATAAATGTTTGGGAATTAAGCTTACATTAACATCTAAGAAGAGGAGGAGCTCTTTTTTTATCACCTTTTTTTTCCCCCCTGATAATCACGCCATTCCCAGTTATACAAGTACTTCCTGGTATTTATAAAGACAATCATTAAGTTTTTTTATGAGGTTATCTAACATCTAAGTCTATGCCAAGACTTTATAACAACTTTATAGTTTATAAGTGGAAACAATGTGACTATTTTATTTCCATAATAGAAGTTTTATTTGATACAGGCCATTTTATGTATATATCACCCTGCCTTACTTTCCCACTTCTTGGTTTCTCTGCTTATTCATTTCGAGTGAACACATTCAGTGCTTTTCCTTAAATAACTTAAAAACTCTTTATTGGGTTTCCTAGTTGTTAGGAATTGAGAGTGATTTTAAGAGGTCCATGTCCTCAGTGGTGCTTGTGTTATTAGTGAGAGCCTGGGTGGGCAACTCATCGAGGGACCTTCCACTGCTATATAGGTCAGGGAGTGAAATTCCACTGCGGTGTAGGGTGAGGGCCTTCAGACAGAGCAGTCCATGGGGAGGTAGGAAGGGCACCAAATGCTTCTGGATGAATATGAATGCAAATGGCCTTAGGAAACTGGAGAGAAGTATAAAAGCAAAACCCTGAGGCTGTACTGGGCTAGCTTGGAGAAAATTAGTGTATGTTGATTTGGAGAATGTTTGTAGGGGAGTAGAAGGAGATCATTTAAACAGGGAAGTGGATATTGGTAATGACTCAAACTGAGGAGTTTACTATTCTCCTCAAAGACCTAAGGGAGCCCTTTCATGTTTTTGGTTGAGGAGTGCTACTTGGAAGTGTGGCGTGAAGGAGATTTGTTAAACATAGCCTACACTAGATGGGAGCATTGGGGAGCCTGGATGGGGAGATCTGTAAATTAAGGTACAATAGAATGGAGGTTGAGATAAGCTGGTGAATTAAGTTGATATCAGAAAGAGGAGAGATGGCATTCTGAAAGAGAACTGGTAAAAATTTAAGTCATGAATTTGTGGTTCAAGGGATGATATAAAGTCAGTTTGCTATATTTTCCTACAGTACTTTCCAACTGCTAAGTACCCAGCTAGGTATTGAGGATATGGACATTTTGAACAAGAGTTATTGTTTAATGTGTATAAAGTTCCATTGTTGTAAGATGAAAAGGAGATGTGTTACACAAAGATGTGAATACACTGAACACTGCTGAACTGTACACTTATAAATGGTTAAGATGTTATATTTTATGTTCTTAGTTTTTTTTAAACCTCAGTTAAAAACAAAACAAAACCCAAAAAAAAAGCAGAGCAAGACTCATGCTGTCATAGTGTGTTAACAGGTTAATTCAAAATGTGTGAGTCCTTGGGCTGACATTCTGAGGGGATTCAGAGGAAGGGGTTCATTCTGCCAAGAAGATTATGGAAGGAGTCGAATGATTTGTCAGGTAGAAAATGAGTAATACTAATCACTGCCGCTTACTAAACTCCAGGCTTCTTTTTTAAATGTTTTATAATGATGATTTATTCAGTTCTCAGAATAGCCCTGTTATTTGCTCTCTGTTATATCTGAGGCCCAAAGAATTCACTTGTGATTTTTTACACAGCGATAAGGCAGGATTTGAACTCAGGCAACCTTCCTCTAGAGTCTGCTTTGCTAACCACTAAGGGAAGAGTCCTCATTGAGTCATTTAAACAGACAAATAAAATCATTTGACACATAGAGGAAATCATTCCCATTTGTTTTAGTTATTTTACTCGGAGAGGATGATCTGATTGTATACATACAAGGAGGGTGCTGGACTAGATGAAGTCTAAAGCTTTGTTTTGGTGTTAAAATTCTGTGAATCATGGGGTATTAAAGAAAAGAAACAACAGGAAGGGTAATCTTCTCTTTCTTTTTTATTTAGTTATATATTGACATTTGAGAGCTCATTAGTTTATTCAAGTAATTTGATTTTCTCTGTACAGTTCCTAGTTATCAAATATCAGTATCAGGAAAATCCATCACCTTCAGTTCTTATTGACATGTTTGCAGGCCAAAGCAACTTGAAGATTAAGAATCCAATTCATAAGATGAGCCATCTATCATTTAATATCTAAAGATAACTTGACTAAGTTTTATAGAAAATGGGGCATGATAATAGCAATGATACCTTTATAATATTTTCTAGAGTTCTTGAGAGTTATTAACATACAGGCATTTATTTCATGGTATATGTACTTGTAGACATTTGCTGACTTTGATAGTTTCTAAGTTCAGTACTTAGTATCATTAACATTGGTCAGTTTGGCTTTCAAATAACTATTTGTTTAAAATGGATTAAAAGAGGAAAGGTGGTCTTTCCAATAAATGATATTGGAGCAAAACCCTCAACTTAAACCACACACATTATAGAAGAATAAATTAAAAATGGATTGTAGATTTAAACAAAGTATAAAACTAGAAAAACTTTAGTAGGTAAGATAAACCCTTTGGTGTCTGGAGTTTGGTGAAGAGTTCTTAGACATGATACCATAACCCAAACCAAAAAAAATAGATGTGACTTCATTAAAATGAGAAGCACTTTTTCTCTGAAAGATCCTGTTAAGAGGATAAAGAGATAAGTAATATGCTAGGAAAACATATTTGTAAACAACATATATTCTAACATATATCTGACAAAAGACTCGTTTAGAATGCATAAAGGTCTTTTAAAACTCAGCATTAACTCAAACAATCTAATTAGAAAATGGGCATGAGACTTGAAGGGACATTTCACCAAAAAGGACCTCTGGATGGCAAATAAGCACATGAAAAAGATATTAAACACCACTAGCTTCAGGCGATGCACATTAAGAATGGAAAAAGATATCACTGTATACCTTTAGACAAAATAAATAAATAATAAAATAAAGTAAAAATTAGAATAAAATAGTGACATGACCTAATTCTGGTGAGGCTGCAGAGAAACTGGATCTCTCGTACATTGTTGATGGGAATGTAAAATTGGACAGCTACTCTGGAAAATAAGTTGAAAGTTTCTTGAAACACTAACTATATACTTCCTGTGTAATAAATGCCCACTCCTGGGCACTTATCTAAGACAAATGAAACTTTCATTTGCACAAAAACCCTTACACAATTTTTAATGGCAATTTTATTTGTAATAGCAAAAAAATGGAAACAACTAAAATGTCCCTCAATAGGTAAAGGGTTAAACAAAGCATGCTATATCCATACCACAGAATATGACTCAAAAATAAAAAGGAATGGGATCCAATGAGTTGGGTGGATCTCAAGGACATTTTGCTCAGTGAAAAGGGCCATTTTAAAAGGTCACATACTGTATAATTTCATTTTTATAACCTTTTCAAAATGACAAAATTATAGTGATAGAAAATAGATTAGGGGTTGCTGAGAGTTAGGGATGGTGAGGGGTAGAGGCGTGGGTGTGACCATGAAGGGAGAACAAGAGGGGGATCTTTGTGTTGATGAAATAGCTGTGTATCTTGATGGTGATGGTGGTTACACAGAGGTGTATGTGTGATAAAATGATACAGAACCACTTACACACACACGTACCAATGTCAAAGGCCTCGTTTTGGTATTGTACTCTCATTATATAAGATGTAACTGTTGGAGGGGAAACTGGATGAAGGGTACACAGGACCTCTGTACTATCTTTATAACTTTCTATAAATCTATAATTATCTCAAAAAGTTAAAAAAAAAGTTAAAAAGTTAAAAAAAAAGTTAAAAAAAAAAGCTGTCCAACTTTCTTAAGTATACATTAAAATATAAATAACAAATATCTTATTAGGAACTGATTGATTGATTTTAGAGAGGGAGGTTGGTAGGGGCAGAGGGAGAGAGAGAATCCCAAGCAGGTTACACACTAAGTGTAGAGCCCAACTCGAGGCTTGATCCCCCAACCCTGCGATCATGACCTCAGCCAAAATTGAGTCAGATGCTTAACCGACTGAGCCACCCAGGCACCTAAATAATTTATTTTACAACTTGTAAATATTTAAATGTTTTGCTTAAATACTGATGATTTCATGTTTTTTTTTTTTGTGAATTGTCCATGATGTGTTTAAAACTGCTTAATCAGACTTACAAATTCATTGTTTGAAATTCATAAATTCAACATGTGATCCATTCATTCTCCATACAGTTCTGTGAATTTTCCTTCTGTTTTTCATTTTTGCTCCATCATCATTTTTGAGTTTACTGATAGGCATTTTTTAAGGGGAAGCAGAGGTTAATGTAAAAGGGGTGTGGTTGTTCATGAGAGTAGAGTCCCTAATGTATGATAATGAATGGGGTCCATTATATAGCTGCTGGAAGTCTATTACCCTAAACTGCATTAATAGTTGAGATTAAGAAATGTGATCCAGCTTGATTCTTTTCTGCTAAAACTATGGGTGGAATATTGTCAGTAGTTCTGAATGTCAACTTAAATTCACTGTGAAACGTGGAGTACCTCTAGAAGAGAGAGATCAAGGGTTTAAGACTGTCACAAGTAGGAAAAGTAGAAGGAACTGGGATTATTGAACCAGGAGCAATGAAGACGTTGGTAGGTCTGGTAGTTCTAAGCACATCAAGAACTGTCAAGACCAAGAGAGAATATACTTGTTCTGTTGACCTTTGAAGAAAGAAAAGGACCAGTAGATGGAAGTTGCAGATTTTGCCTTAATGTGTTGGGCAAGGTTTATTGTGTATGACTTCTTTCTTGGGATCTTAAGGAATTATAGGCAAACCAAAACCAATGTGATAATGCGGTCAGAAGAGAACCTTAAAAATTATGTAGAACTATATATTTTGGTATGGCTTTGCTTTATGTTTTTCGTCAAAGGAGAAATCAGCCTCCACAATAATGAAACAAAGTAACAAAACAGTACTGGTGACCTATTCAGTTGCAAAGTAATCCTCATCACTTTCCTATTCACAAGGAATTCCATAAAGTAGAAATAATTTCCTTAAATTTAGTATTATCATGTTTCATGAAAAGTCCTTGGAAAAATCCCATTTGTGCCTACGTCTTACACATCTTATTTTGAAATCCTCTGAGATTATAAGCAATTAAATTAATTGCATTTTGTAGCCCAACCCCTCATTTATAACATATAATTCCCTAGGACCCACATGTCCAAATTCAAGAGCAGCTTGATAGAAAGCCTGATTTATTTTTGTTTTCTTCCTGGATCTGCTTTGAATATTCTTAAAAGAAGGGGGGGGGAATGCTGTGTTTAATATTCATATAGGATTTTCTTTTAAAAGCAGCTTCTCTCAAAAGCCTGTTGTTAAACAGGACTACCTAGAAAGGGGTCAACTTGTAAAACCCTTCCTAAGTATTGTTTGGTTCTTTAGGATTGATGGATAAGCTGATAGAATCTAATCTTCAAATGTGTATGTCATTAATAGAGATGTAAGAATCTCAATTTACTTTGTCTTTTTCTATTCTGTCACATCATAAGGAAAAGCTTTACTAATGAAGTACCCAATGGTAATAACCCATTATATGCTAGAATCTCTCTTTATATCAGATGACATGCAAATGAACTGTTCTATTTCTGTGGAGAAAGAGAGACAAGGAGTGGTCTAGTTAATCATACTTGAGGGCTGCCATAGTTGTCTTCTGGGAAATATTATCATTATTCATTCTTATTTAAGGGTCCTTATCCTGTGCATAAGAAAATCTCCCATTCATTCCATTTGGGTTTGATGTTAATTACAGGGGCATTAATGGAAGCTTTCTCATAAGAAATGAATGTGGGATTAAATCAGAAAAAAAAAAAAGAAAGAAGCAAACTTCGGGTGAATCAGGTCATCATAAAACCGTGCATTTAGAAGCTGGCAGGTTGGAGGAATTTTAGAGATCATCAGTCTTATTCAGAAGTAGAAACCGAGGCCCTGAGAAATGAACTGACTTAATCAGAGCCCCTAGCTGAGGAGAGGCAGGCTTGAGATGACAAATAGGGGAGCCAGTTTCATGAGACAGCCATGTAGGGAAAATGAAATTCTGGGAATTTCTTTTTCCAGAAAGCACCAGATTCTGGCTCTTTTAACTAGGCACATGATTTTTGGCAAACCTTTTAATCTCTCTGTGTCTGTTTCTTGAATTTAAGGTGAGGGGGTTGGACTAGATCATTTATCCTGCAGAAAAGGGAAATCAAACTGACCCTCCAAAAGGGTCATAAATGATTACTGAACTAAGTTTATTGGAAAAATTTCTAACATATCATTTACATTTGGCTTCAAGAAACTGAGAGGAGCCGATCTTGGGTATCAAATAAATTTAGCAGCAGTCTTTAACTGTCTTGTCCTCCAGTCTGTGCAAAGACTTTCTTCTTAGCTCAAATAATATCTTTTTTTTAAACCATTTCTTCATGTGAATTCTGATTGACAACAAGTAATTGATAATATTACTGGTAAATGAGGTTTTCCCTTAATCTTTATGGCTTTTAAGGAATTAACTGATCATGTATCCACATCTACACAATCCCTAGTCACCTTGTCACCATGTAATTAAGTCATTTTTTCTTTCAATCAGGCATTCCGGTCTAAGGTAATTGGTGTTTTATGAAAAATTATGTACATTCTGGACTAGTATTTCTGGTCTTTTTAAGTTTAATGCAAATAAACAAATATAAATTTCTTGTATATAAATTGGAACTTGTTTTGTTTAAGAAGGAAATGAAGCATTTTTTTTACTTATATTTCTCTATACTTAGTGTATAAAGTGTTCTATTAGAAATGTCCATTTGCAATTTACCACAATATTTTCACCTAAATTTTACAATTATATATATAAACAGGCATATATTAGACCAATATTACATTTCTCTTCTCTTTGGACAAGTATTTATCTGAGTTACTATACAGACCTTTCTGCTGTGCATGTCTGTTTGTTTTCTTTTTCTTTATTTTGTATTTTATTTTTATATGTTCTTCTGGTTATATGTAATATATTCTTATCTTAGAAATGCTAGAAACTATAGAGGAGCTAAAAAAAGAAAAAGATTACTGTCAGAAATGAGCATCATTATTTCCACTGTGTTTTTATTTATTTGTCAATACTATCAGTGTAATAATAGTCTGTGAAATGGATTCAATTTTTTGTAATACTTCAGTAAGATAAAAGATAGACATACTATATGTATAAATAAATAGCTCTATAACTTGGTCATAGTGGATAAGCTGTAACATAATTTTAGTTTTTATTTCTTCAAAGAATTAGAAATTTGGATGTCTCATAATAATGGCTTGCACATGTCCTCAGGAAATAGAAACAATCTAAATTGCAAACATGTTTAATAAGTCCTTCCAAATTCTAATATTATGGTTTCTTGAATGTTTTCATGTCATGGTCGTACTGCCAACTATTTTATAATATCTTTGTAAAATAAATTAAAATCATTAATTTTTCTGTCACACAAAACAAGTTGTTTTTCAGCTTTCTAATGGTGGTGATACCTTTGTGAATACTAGCCCTTCCTCTACCCTTTTATACCAGCTAACATATATGATAGGCCAAATTTTATGTGGTAAACAATCAGCACAGTAATTGTTAATTCATGGGCTAACTAGACTTCAATGGCCTCTTTTACAATTTGTCTTTTTTTTTTTTTTTTTTTTTTTTTTGCTTTAGAGTTTATAGATGGCTTATTCTTCATTTTTCTTTTTAAATTTTATTCATTGATTTCTTTTTTAAATTTTTTGAAGATTTTCATTCCAGCTAGTTAACAGAGTGTTTTATTAGTTTCAGGTGTACAACATAGTGGTTCAACAATGTATTCTTCCTTTCTTCAAACTATTTTAATGAGTAAGTACAGTTGGCTCTAGAAAGCAAATTTCAAATAGGTTTCTTTTTATATGTGATGTCAGTTCTCAGAAAAATCAGTTCATTTCATCCAACTGGTTTTCCTTTACCTATCCAGAGCCCTCAGTTGGAGTGACCTTTGGAGTGACTGGTGTCTTGAGTGATGTAGTTAATGAGATCTAGCGACAGACATCATGACCCTGACCCCTTCATGGCCCTGACTCCTCTCATCCATCTTCTTAACCCTACAGGCTGAGTCAGTGTGTAGAATCAGGATTAAACAAGTGTGAGTAAACAAGTTCAAGAGTTTTCTGTCATGACTGCCAGCTCATGGCAGTGGCAAAGTAAGACATAGAGAACTTAATACCGAGGGTGCTCTTTTGTGCACCTCCGTGCATCCTGCCGGAGAGACCCCACTGTTTGTGGTCAGTGCAGTGCATCTAATCTCGGTTTGCTCCATTCCTGGATGGTGATGGCAGTTGGCCTTTATAATCACATAGCTGTTGGCACATTCAATGAAAGGATGGCTGATCTATCACTTACCCAATGTCACACGTTAGGAAAGCTTTTATCTCATTAACTATGATTAATGTTTGTATGTAATGGGCTTGTCATGTAACTGTTCATATTCAGCAGTTTTGAATCCCTTAGCTTACTTGAATGGTGAAGGGTATTTCTCTTTTCAGAGGAGAGCTTTATCTTCAAGACCGAGTGGGCTTGTTCTCAAATCACTGATGCCACATGGCAAAAAAAATAACCCTGTGATCAGCTCCTGCTTGACTCGTTCTCCACTATTGGTGTTTCAGTGTATTACCTGTCACTGAACTTGGGATGTCTTTATATAACCGCAGTCTAATTGAAAAATATGAATGGTTTGGTTTATATAGAAAAAAAAAGTAGAAGAAAAAGCAGAACTTTAAGGAAACATTTCTTAGCCAAAAAGTTGCTTTCCTAATAGGATTTCCTAAGTCTGTTTTCCCAAAGTGAGATGAAAGGGGTAGAGATAAAGGATGCAGTTACTTTCTTGCTTATGGCTGTGGTTCTCTCTTTATCTGTTCTACATTTGACAAGTCCTTCCCCTTAGCCCAGGGCACCATTTGATAAGTTGACCAGTCAGTGATTAAACATATTTATTTAGTTCAATGGGTCAGAGCTATTGCGACAGATAGAAAATTACTGATGGATGATCAATTTCAGCACCTCTGACATCTGGCCTCAGTATAGTCCATCATCAGAGGACTCATAACACATTTGCTTGGACAATAACATGTTCAGCTACCTGTGTGATCACAGAGCTGGATATTGGAAATGTTTCGTTCAGAATTAATAAGACCAAAGTCACAGGAATTAGAAGAGTTCTGTACCGACGCTTGAAAACTTAAAAGCACCCAGTAGCTTACACTGTTTTACGGCCCCAATGAGAACTGACTTGTACTTTAAATATGCTCGCCGAGTTCGGCGATGTTTTTATTGTTTCTTTAACAAGCATATTTTGGAATTGATGAAATAGGAATTTGGAAATGCTTTGGAAACAAGATTACGTCTACAAAGATTTACTTGTGTCAAAATCCTGTACTTCATGAAGCAAAATAACAGTCTTACGTTTGGGTCTACTGAAGTTACACGGTTAGTAAAATGAAACAACTCACCTACTACTGAAATTCTTTCAAAAAAGATTTGTCAAAACCTCCATCTGTTCATTATTACTGTTTGTGGTCCTTTTATCCCAGATGAATTCTAATAATAAAGAATAAGAATCCTGTAGCAACTACTAATTGAACATGGAGATATAATCTACTCCTCTGTCCACTGCATTAAAATGTATTCCAGTGCAATCTTCTTCACATTCCTATTTCAAACTTCCACATAAAATTCAGGAGTAATCTTGTGATTAGTTTTTTAAACAGATATGATTCAGGTTAGCAGTTTGTTTTACTGTATGCTCAGATCTTAAAATCTGGCCACACTTGCTGAGAAATTAAGAGGTCACCACAGACAATAAGCTTTAACTTTTATTTTGGCTCTACTCTCATTTGTAAATATTTCAAGTGACTATACCTATATCTTTATGTTCCATGTGTCTAATGGCCTACGTGATGACAATCCTACATTTAATATTTATGTATGCTGTCATAAAAATATTTGTGAAGCTCAAAATGATTCTAAGTCTTTAAATAGTTTACTTTCGCACAGTTTCTTGAATTTTCAAGCTGATGAGAACTTAGAAATATTATCTTTGCTCACAAAATAAAGATTGACCTCATTGACATTGCAGTTTTTATTTATTCACTAACACACACCTGAACTATTTGCCATAAAATTGACAGGCCCTGTAGAATATCTCCCTTTCATTTTTTTTAGTTTTCTTTTTATTTATTTATTTATTTATTTATTTATTTATTTATTTATCCACTTGAAAGACAGAGATAATCCCCAAGCAGACCCCTCACTGAGCATGGAGCCCACCAACATGGGGCTCGATCCCAGGATCCTGAAATCATGACCTAAGCCAAAATCAAGAGTCGGACGCTCAACCAACTGAGTCATCCAGGCACCCCTGAATGTCCAGCTTTTTTATATGTGATAACTTGGCAATGTTACAAGCCATATGGTCATCTTTTTATTGCTAAAGACTTCCTGACTTGTCTTAAAATTAAATGAGGTTTCTTTTTATAATTCTGTGGAACCTTTAGCAGCTGACTATAGCATTTAATCAACCCATCTCTCCTTAGAGAACTCTAAGTTGGCTTAACTCTAAAATTTTTGGATGAATCCGAGTTTCAGGATCCTTTCTTGAATATAGATGTGTGAGTCAGAAAAATTATCATAGATATTCATATAAGACACAATTAAAAAATAAGCGAGGTCAGTTGAGAAAAACTGAATTTGATTTGGAGAATTGATTTGAGCAGTTGTGGGGATGTCATTGTGACATTTTCCTTAAAGACCAGCTCCTCTAAATATCAGAACATTCCACAGTTGTCATTTACTTCAAGTCCTTAACTATGATGACCAACACTTAATGCTTTCTCAGGTATATTACACTGCACTTTTAAATTTGGGAGAGGCATCACCCTGTGCTCCATATTTTGATTAGTTGTTAAATGCCTGCATTTGCCTTTCCCTTTTATTTTACACTCTACCTCTCTCTGAAATAACATGAAAATTTTTATTTACAATTTCTGGCCTATAAACTGTATGTAAGTTGCCAGAAGTAGGTCAACAGATATTTCCATAAAAAGCAAGCAAACAACATGGGAAAGTGATATACATTCTTTTGGAATAAAGATCATGTGGATCCATCCATTATATGAAAACTTTCATTCCATCAAAATGAATCAACTGTGATGATAATATTCAATGATATGAGTTAATGTGTGTTGAAGTTTCTTTGGGTAAAGGAACAGTCCTACGTCAGATTGCCCAGTGTTTTCCCATAGGAAAGGACATGATCATCTGTAACCTCATAGGGAGACCGAGAAATTAAGCAAAGTAATGCATGCTAAAGTGCCTTATGAACTATAGAAAGCTCCAACAGTGTGAAGTATGTTATTTACAAGTTGTGCAAGTTTGTTGAATGGATAGTGAGGAAGAGAATACCCAGCAATCCATTCTTAGAGGCTTCTGTGCCGACAGTCTAAGACTTATGGTTTTACAGAATTCATATTGACGTGTAATGATTTTTTCATGCAAGGACATTAACATTGGCCAATTTCATATACTAAAATGCAATGCAAGAAGCAGCTCAGAGCCACAGTTTTTAAACGCTGCCTTCTATATTGCCCTTGTAAGCATTTGAATCACTAATTTGGAATGACTTTTATCCTTGTCTATTTTTTTTTTCATAAACCCTAGTTAGTGTCAATGATTTTTTTTTACTTCTTTTAAATTATTGGATTAGTGCTTTGCATCATCAACAACCGTGATTTGCATTTAAATTACATCTTTTAAGCATTGTGAGGAACAGTTATGATAACAAATGAATGAACGCATGATTAATTTAACTTGTAACATGCATTGGCATTTATTCCAGTGTGTCCAGCATATGCATTGTGGAGGCTAACTTTGGGAAGATTTGACAAAGGACTAAGACAGTGATGCTGACATAGCAATCTAATAATTTTACTTGGGTGACCTAAAAGGATCTAGGCACTGGGGAATTTTGCAAATTATGAAGCTTCTAAAATACGTGCTGAAAGGATACAAAGTAAATCACATTATGCCTCTGATCTGGATTGATTCATATTGTAATTACCTCTCAAAAAACTGATGATATGCTAATATTAAATTAATAGTTGTAAGTTGATAGTAAAATTTTAAATGTGGTGTAGCTACACGAAATATGGAAGGAAAGTTTGCCTTTATTCTATGAATTTAAGATTAGCCTGGCACCATTATGATTTCTAGCAATTACAAAGATAGAATTCAATAGCATAGCTGGAATTACAATGATAGAAATTGGCTTTAAAAAAAATTATGAGCTAAGTATATTGCCCTCTTCTGTATTCAGAATATTATACATCTCAGCTAAGTCTGAATACAGACGTTAGGACAAAATGCTAAGAAGAAACAATTGAATAATCATTTTAGTGAGTTGAAAGGGCAACTTAAACTTGGAAATTTATTGTAGCTGTAGCCTGCCTTGTTTGACACATTCTTTAAGATGAAGAAGCCCCAAAAATGTCCTATTAGTCAGTGTTTGGGTGAATTGATAGGTTTGAGTATTATTTAGCAGATGTTTAGTAGTATTATGTCAATGTGAGTGTATGCTGTGAATGATATTTTTTTGGAATACTTTTACTAAGGTCCATTTCACTGTCCATCCAGGTAAGTCCTTCACTTGTTGGAATTGAGGGAGGAATGATTTTGTTTTAAATACTTTCCAGTTAACCTAGTTGAGCCAGATTTCTTTGGTTTGTTTTGTTTAAGCCATGATGCTCTGTTGGAAATCATTCTTAAAACTTTTATTTTATATTATGTATTATATTATTTTATATTTTTTAATTTATTTGTTTAAAGAAATTAAAATATTTATTTTATATTATGTATTAGTTGGAATTTCTTGGGCAATAATTCTGAGCATTAGTTCTCCTTAAATTTATAAAATCTTGAGTATACATGCTCTGGTGTGTGAGTGAAAAATTCAGCCTTTTCTTTACATAAGTCTAACACTGATTATGTTCTGGAAATTTTCATACACCATTTTATCATCGCTTTAAGCCAATGATGTTTAGGTTATTATTTTCTTTTTTTCTTCATGAGGAAATTAAATGGCAGGTTGTACAAAAACTCTGCTCAAAGCCATATAGCTAATCAGAGGGGATTTTTGACACATTTCCCAAGTGTCATTTCAATGATCTGAATTTCTTTCCACTTAAAGCAATATCTAGAGTATTTGATCTCAGGGACAATTCTTAGGATTGATCTTTTTGTGAGTATGAAGTGCAATAAACAGTTCTGATTTCGTGAGTTCAGGATCTTGGCTTAATGAGGTATAACTCTTGTGCTATGTAGACGAAGTAGATCACTGTTCAAAATACGAGTGTGTGCATGTGTGTGTTTATATGTGGAGAGAGAGCAAAAAAAAAAAGGATTCAACATTAACCTGTTTTCCAACTCCACAAATGTGGACTGTTTACTTTGTGATCACAAACATAGGCACTTTGTGTTTGTTTTTAATTTCAGACTAGTGCCCCTCGCCATCTAAGCTTGCAGCTGTAAACAGATGCAGATTTGGTGGTCGTGCATACACACGTGTGCATGAGTAAGCATTGCCTAGGCAGAGAGTTGAAGTTATCACTTAGTTCTCTCCATCCCTTCCCTTTTGTGTGAACTGAAATAGTTAACGTGTAAATTCTTCGTGAGCTCTCGTACTCAAAGAATATGTAGAAATCCCCAAAGTTAGCTAATTTAAACTGAGATTATTGCCACACCAGTACTAAACTCATAGAGAATGGCTGTTCCAGAGGCTGAAGTCCAGTCAAATCTCTTTCTTACGGTGATGACAATATAAAAAATGAAGCTATGATGCTTTACTCAAAGCTTCCTTCTCAGATCTATTCCACATGTGGTGTTGCGGTAATATTGCAAGCAGTGAAGTATTAAAACAGTTTTGTCTTGTATTCTTTCATTCTGACAGGCCAATGACATAATGTCGACAAGCCATGTCTGATAGATTTGAAATTAAAAGTGAATGCCCTGACATTTTTTTCCCCCTAGCTCTTGCCTAATGGCCTTTGAGCCAATATGCTATTTCACTGCTTCCGACATACTGTCTTCCACAGTAAGTCTGGGAACAGCTTGGGAGGGTATTTTCTCAGCCTGCAAAGGATGGTTTGATCAAAACCATATTACTTTGTTATTAAAAGAGAAGAATGGAGAGGAATCAGCAGTAACAACAAAGTCTAGTTCAGCAGCCAAACTCCAAAAAGCAGTTTGCCGATGAAGATGTTAGCCATATATATATATATATATGATTTAATTCTTTCACAACAAAGTTAACCAGTTGGTTTTCATAAACACCCACAGAACAACAGCATTTAGATCACTAAAGTAGAAATTTAGAACACTCTGCAAAGTGCCTTTTAGTTTACACTATATTGTGTAGTTCTAGTATATAGTTAATTATATAGTAATTGTGTCATCCAGGAAAATGATAACAGTGTATGGAACCACAACTTTAAATATCTCCCCGGCAGATATGTAGTTTTTTGTTTTTTGTTGTTGTTGTTTTAAAACCATTTTTTAAAAAGATTTTATTTATTTATTTGACACAGAGAGAGAGAGCACAAGCAGGGGGAGCTGCAGAGGGAGAGGGGGAGAGAGAAGCAGACTCCCCACTGAGTAGGGAGCCCACTGTGGGGCTTGATCCCAGGAGCCTGGGATCATGACCTGAGCTGAAGACAGACGCTTAACGGAACTGAGTCACCCAGTCGCCCCTGTTGTTGTTGTTTGTTCTTGTTTTTATAGTTTTTTTCACTGAACCAAAAGTTTTCCTTCCCTGGATATATAATTTGAGAATTTTTTCTTTAGATTATTGCTTTTGTAAAGACATGTGGAAGAACTTAGAGAACTCAAAAACTAATTGAGATTGATTATTAGAAAACTTTGCAAGTTTTTTGTTCAATTACGTATTTAATTAATGAAGTACTTACTACAGTTTGTTATGAATCTAGCCTAAGGTGTGGTCCTTGCTTTTTGGCTGCTTATATACTACTTGAGAAAATAAGACACGCACATATGAAATTGTTGACCATTATAGACAGTGGGTAAGTGAGTCATAAATATAAGTAGATGCTATAGGACAGAAGCTTTAATATATATACATATACACACACGTGTGTGTATGCCCGCATGTGTGTGTATAAAACATTTAAATCAATACTTCCACAGAAGAAATTGTTCTAGGAAACCTCAGTGTCCAAAGGCCAGGTCAGATAAAAGCAGGGGATGTCTATTCCTTCCTTTCTTGAATCTTCTGAGGGTTCAAACGGTTTAAAACCATTTTCATAGGATACCAGGGAGTCCTGAGCTAGATGTGGGCTCTGGTGCAGAGGAGCTGGTGAAGTCTTCCTTGTTGGGGAGATGTTTCTTGAACCAAACAAAATTCAAGAAATTGGAAGAGAGGAAAATGGGGCATATTCAGAAAGGAAGAATGTTATGAAGGCAGAAACTTTGAGCCATGAAGAAACTGGTTTTTGTTTTGTTTTTGAAAAGGTATAGGAAGACCAGCTTGGCAGGGGTGGAGTTTGAAATATGACTTATAAGGGGCCACCTAGGTCACCGAGGTCAGGTAAAGCCAAGTTAAAGGGACCACAAAGGTAGAGTTTTTGTTGTTGTTTTGTTTTGTTTCATTTTTCTAATATCTAAGAAGCAATATGACTCTACCCAGGGCCTCATTGAAAATGGACATGACACAGAGCGCCTGGGTGACTCAGTTGACTAAGCGTCCAACTCTTGATTTCAGCTCAGGTCATGATCTCAGGGTTGTGAGATCAAGCCCTGCATCGGGCTCCACACTGGGCCCTACTTGAGATTCTCTCTTTCTCCCTCTCCCCTTGCTCCTCCCCATCCCCCTCTCTCCCACTATAAAAAAAAAAAAAGAAAAGAAAAGAAGAAAAGAAAAGAAAAGAAAATGGGCATGACACAATGAGATCCATGTTCTATGACTTCACATCTGATGGACTTGTGGGAATGGGTTACTGTGCAAAATAAAGTCAAGGTAGGAGGAGAGTAGAGGTGTTCGCTGGATTCTTGTGTTCACTTTGGTAGAAGAAATACTGACTTTAGGAATAGTAGTGCAGTTATCTTTATTTTTATGTCCTATGTTAACTATAAAATAAGTGCATACTCCAGTATACATCTTATTCGAGCAACCATTTTTAGCTCTGATTAAAAGTAACAAATTGATTTATCCGTTATAATTGCTTACAGCTTCCACGGACTTATTTTGCTCTCTTTCTCCCTTCCTCCCTTCCCCTTTGCTCTTTTCTTATTTTCTATCTTTATTCTCCCTTTCTCTCTTTCTTTCCTTTTTTCCTTTCTTCTTTCTACATTTCTTTCTACCATGCAGAATACTGACCTCTTAATTATTATGAATATTAAGCTCTAATATGAAGTATTTATGATGATGAAGTAAGAGTATATTATCATGATACAGGAATAACAGGGTTGAAAAGGGGAGAATCCAGGCACTTTTCAAATATTTAAATAATGATAGGTCCCTGTTTCTGCTCATTTTCTATGTAGTGTTTAGATGCAAACTTTATTTGCTATGAAACCTGAACTCTAATTCAATTTAGGCCAGATATGCATCCTTAGTGGAAAACCATGTTAACTCTAACAGCTGTAGTCTGTCTGCACAATGTCAAGATCATTGTCACATGAACATCTCTGGATTCGTCCCTCTCGGTGCTGTTCAGGTAGACCCAGGTGATGTTGAAGGAATAGATTTGCCTTTGAAGCCCACTTTCAGTCACAGCTTTCAACCTTTTCTGGGAGTTGGATAGTCCCTTGGTGTTGGTTTCATTGATTATTTTCATTTCTTTCAGATATGCTACTATTGTTTTAATATGTTAATATTAATTCTGCTGAATTTGGGGCTCTAGCCAAATTCTAGCACTTTTTCACTTGCTTTACTAACAGGCATTTACTACTCTCTCTTATGAACAAAGAAAAGATTGAGAAGTACAAGAAAATAGACTGTCTAGGCTGCACACGGGTGCTCAGAATGCTTGATCAAAGGTGTGATATGAAAGAGTCTAAACTTTTCATCATAAGGAAATATGCAAAAAGATGTTTGGACATAGGAAGAGTTTTCTTCAACAAAAGGATCATTTCTTTTGAATGTATATATTTACCAGTTATATGGTGTACAATAATTTCTATGAAATTTTTTGTCATGTGTAAATTGATTAACAGTGGATTTTAGAGAGTGTAGTTCTTCGGAATTGACATCATAGAATAAAATGTACAGGATTGTCATAAAAATATGTCTACGTTTAGTTCGTTTCTACTTCTGATGTACTACTAGTTGTTTAGCTTACATAATTAAAGGAAAACATGTTAGCAGAGACTACAGCCTACACATTCAAAACGGGCTATTATTATTTATTCAGCTCCCAGCGATTGCACACATTTGACCCTAAATGACAAAGTAAATGAAAGCCCTTTTTCAAAGTAATACAATCAGTTCGAAAAATATTGTGCTAATAAAGTTATACATTCTAATTGAAAGATTGATGGCAATCCATTTAGTTGTTACTAGGTTATTTGTGACAGACAGATGCAGAGTAACCTCATTACAGTCAAAATTGTGATGACTTGTAGCTGAAGAGAGGAATAAAGCTGAAACCATTGTCACAGTCCATTTCCAAAATGTATTCAGAAGATGATTTAAAAGAAAATGTACGGCCATTAAATATAAGTTCGAATCGGTTACCTAGCAGTGTTATTATAGAAGCAATGAAGTAATCATCTGTTTGATCCGTAATTGGCCTACTTAAAATTCACAAATCAGATTTACTGATTCCAATTTATGTAAGAGAAATACAGTAGCAAACATTGGATTAAAAAGATTATCCCTTGTGGTTTGGTATTTCCAGTTCATATTTTTAGTTGTTTTCTTCTTGACCGTTAAGTCTATATCAGTGTATTTTTAGACATTTCTGTCCACAATCACCAGTTCATGATAAATTATTCAGCACTTTTCATTTGTATGTTCCCCAGTAGTTGAACGTCAGGCTTTCAGCACAAGTTCTCAAGGGAATTCTACCAACATTTTAAAGTTACAGTTGAGAGAAAGAAGGAATACGGATGCACAATAATTATTTTTATTTCCTTGTGAAAGACATTGAAATCTCTGTGGAATATATTTCCTGTATATTTGATTTTGAAACTTTTTTTCCCTTGGTTAATTAGAAGTCACGTAGAAATTGTAACCTAAAGAAAACTGTTTTTCCACACACTTCCTTCTGCAACCCTACAATTTATACCCACATCTCTACAATTTTGTGCATTTGGAAGGATCCTCATAGATAGTCTTTTTGTTTCAAGAGCAATAATCCAGTGTTCCATCTTTCACGTGAAACCCATTTTCATCTCGTCACTTCTCATTTCTGGTATATTCTCATGCACAATTGGCCTCACTTCTCTTATATCTCTGCATCTGTACTTTCTCCCTTTCCACAGCGTCCTCTGTCTTTTCTCGTGCGTCTTACAGTCACTGCAGTATGGGGGCACCTGGGTGGTGCAGTTGGTTGAACGCCCGACTCTTTGGTTTCAGCTCAAGCTGTGATCATGGGGTTGTGGACTTGAGCCCCACATCAGGCTCTGCGCTGTCGGAGTCGGCTTGAGACTCTCTCTCCGCCTGCCCCCACCCACACTCTCATGCTCTCTCTCGAAAGTTAATAAATAAATCTTAAAAAAAAAAAGGAAACAATCACTGCAGTGTCTTTTCATTGCAGCTTATCTTACATCACAGATGACAAAGTTCTCTTATATTAACAGAGTTACCCTTTACGAGGACACCATTACAAATTTGATTTAAAGTTGGCCCTAATTTTTTGAAAACATGCATTTAGAAAAAGTACGTTTTCATTGTGTGGATAAATTATCTGTTGGGTATCTCTTATCTGCTAATAAATTTAACATGGTGTTTTTTCTAAAATAGTGTCTTCACCTAAAGTAGGCATTTTGTCTGTCCTAAGAAATGAATTAAGAGGAAGACTATTATGACGGTGCTTCCTTTTGGGTTATGTAATCAGTTAATAGTCAAGTTTTGTCTTGTCCAAGCAAGTAAATTAAATAAACNTGTGTGTATATATATATATATATATATATATATATATATATATATATAGCAAAATTCTGAGCAGGAGATCACCAGTCCAGATGTGGTTGTCGTTGAGGTGAGAGGCCAAAGGATGAAATGGGAACAGAGGATCTTCTACTCAATTCTAGTTACAGGTCACTTATAGATTACCTATTAACTATTATTTAAATTCTTATTCTTAGTTTTTTTCACCTATAAAGTTGGATGATGATTCTAGCCTTATAAAGTGGTTGTGATAATTATACATGTAACTTTATAGTTTTGTAAGATTGATTCATTTATGAGTCATGAAGACTGGAAATGTTTTTAAAAAATTATACATACTTTTCATTCCTTTAAGCAAATGATTATTAAGTGCCTGCTGGGTACCAGGTTCAGTGCCAGGCTAGGGATATGTCTGTGAATGGAATAGGAAAAAGTCATTTGTGGCCTCCTGTAGCTATATTCTCAGTGTTTACATATTCAGTGCAGAAACTTGAAAAATATGTTAATGTAAATGTACAAAAATAAATTACTTGTAAGTTCTCTGTTAATGATTTGTGGATAACTGTGTTTTTGCATGTTTGTATGTGTGCGTGTGTTTTGCAGTTTTTTTCAGATTACCACTGTAGCTATGTCTTCTTGCTTATTTGCATTTTATATTTTCTCATGTCATTTTGTTTTTCACCATGCTGCACATTTCCTTCCATGTTGTGTACTAAGTTTCTTATTTTTTTATCATTGAATATTTAAGTCATTTCTAATTTTCAAGGTTATATATGAATATGTGAACTATAAAGGACATACTATGATAAAAAATCCTTGTACACATTCCTGATTATTTTTCTCAAGTAAATTCACACACATAGAATTGTTGAGTCAATGGGTATAGATATTTTGAAGAGTTTTGTGAGTTCTTCAATAAGGCTGTTTCAATTTAAACTCAATAATGCCTGAGGGTCCAGGTTTCTCATACCCTTCCTTTAGGACATTTTCCTATACCTATATGATAAATGAAATCATCATCTCGGCAATTTTACACTTTATTTCGAGTAAGGCTAAAACTTTTGTTGCGTGAGTATTGTCTTTTTCTTTTCTCTTTTTGTGAATTGGCTTTTCATGTTTTTTAAATGTATTTTTCCTATTACAGTGATTTTTTATTGATACTTGAGGACTTGTTCTATATGAAGTACATCATCTTCTGTTCATGTTCTTGTGTGTGTGTGTGTGTGTGCATAATTGGAGGTTTTCCATTTTTTTAAATAAAGATTTTATTTATTTGAGAGAGAAAGGAAGAGAATGAGCAGGGGAGGGGCAGGGGGAGAGGGAGAAGCAGAGTCCCTGCCAAGCAGAGAGCCTAACACGAGGCTCTATCCCAGGACCCTGGGATCATGACCGGAGCTAAAGGCAGACACTTAACCAACTGAGCCACCCAGGCGCCTGGAAGGTTTTCCATTTTTATACAGAAAAACAAAGTAACCTCCATGATTTCCTAGTGATTACTTCAAAATCGATACATATATAATTCCCCATGATCGTTTGACTAATCTGTTATATTGGCCATATTAATAACATTGCTTATGTGTGAAATTCTTGTGTGTGTGTGTGTGTGTGTGTGTGAACTTCTTGTATTAATTAGTTACAGAAAAAGATTTTAATTTGGATTTTGTTTTTTCCTATTGGAGAACTAGAGTCTCTTGTTGGTTTCCCCTTTGATACACATTATTGGAGAAGTTTTAGACAGCTCACGAAGAGAAAATGACATTAAAGTGACTGAGATCTACAGATCCAGTGTATTCTTTACATGGGTGTCATTTCTACCTTTCTAATTACATAGATTTGATAGAATCCTAGACTTAAAACTGCTGGTTGAAGGATATCCCCTCCCCCACCACACACACCTTTCCCCTGAGATACACTGGAGACATTTGAATTTTCTGTCTTATTATTCATATTTTAGAACAGGTGGCCCAAAGGCTAATAGATAGACTCTGTTAGCCTTCACAGTGTTTTGCTATTATTGTATTCTAATTGTATATATGCTTTTAGGTGAGTCTTGTTCTCTCCAGATCTCCATATGCCCCTACAAACCAGATTTACCCACAGCTTGAATGCTTTACTCATACATTACTTTGCTGGACCCAGGTGGCATGTAAATTTTAAGACAACTGCAATTAGTGACTAAAGACTGCCAGTAACAAAAGAGTCACTGGTCAAGAGATTTAAAGTCTGGTGCTGTAGGAGCTATTAAAACTGCCAATGACCTAAGGGGAAATATACAGTCTTTGGGATACATAAATATGAAAAGTAAAATGTTGATAAGCTCTAAGTTCAATGAGGACAGAACTATATATTTCTTAATTTTTAAAATCTATGACACGTATCAAAGTGCCTAGTACAATTGTAAATGTCCAATTAAAATTTGTTGAATAAATATAATACAGTTTCCACACTCTTTGTTATTATTTACCTGTGAGACTAGGGAATTTAGGAACAATTCTTTAGTTTCCTAAATTACTATCAAATTTGACTATTTAGCAAAGGAAGTTTTAAATTAATTAGAAAACAGTTACTACTACTTTTTGGTAAAGTATTTGTATATTTTTTATCTGACTGTGTTTTTAAAAAGAATAATACTCTAAAATCTGGTTAAAAACAGAGAAAACACATTAAAAAATTATTAGGTGAATTCCTTTGAAGTCAGTCATTTAAAGTGTATTTGAAATGGATTAGTTTGAAAGCATACTTTCCTTTCAAATATGACCTAATATATTTCTGTGGCTTGCTCATAAAATTATGAGAATAAAGATAAGTATATTTTAATCTGTACCTACAAAATACATATGATTTATTATAGGGCTGTGATTTTTATTCAATGTCCTAGTATTGAATGATGGTGTTTAATAATACTGTAATACTGTATGTCAGAAGATTTATTGTAGTTTTAATTTCTCTCAGCCAGGAGACAGAGTACTCGAATGTGTTTGGTGATTATTGACTGATAAGCAATAAAATGATGCTATATAGAGCTCAGTAGCAAATGTTTCTCTAACTCTGTCTGATTAATATGGTCTTTTTGGTGTAATGTGTCAATTTTATCAGATTCAAATTTATCATCAATCTAGCTATAGTAGTTTTAACTCTGGGAAAGGGCTATTTTGACTGAGCTATCATTATACTCACAAATAAAATTGTTTATACCACAGGGAAAGTCCTTATGAAAAAGTCACTCCATTACTGCTTGATCAGCCAAAAATGCCTTTATAGACATTAGATGAAATAAATGAACTATGTATCAGTAGATTTGGAAAATTTTCATTATTCCTAATAGGCTAATGGAAGTTTCTATCCAGTCATTAAATCTATTTTGACCACTGACTCTTTCAGTATAGAAGTCTTTAGTCTCTAGAGTATGGAAATGTCTCCAATAATTGGAAGTGCAAGAAAAATGAGGACTACTAGCAGAAATAAAAATTCTAAAGAGAGAAAATAATTCATGTAAACCATGCTTGATATGCATAGAATATAGTTGAGTTTAATTGAACAAATATCTTTTGAACATCTTTTGTATGTTAAGCTGTAGGCTAGGTTGCAGTTTTATAAAAATGAATATATGCTAAGAGAGAAATGAATGGATAGATGTTTATTAATCTTTTCTAGAATGCAACATATGAAATAACAAAGAATAGGAACATATAAATAACTTTTAACTTCCTGTTTCCTTCAATCTTGCAGTACTCATTTAATTATGTGGTAAAATGCATGATTGAAACGTTTTGCAGCAATTATGGTTTATAAGTACAATTTCAGTTTTTTTCTGGGTGATAGAGACCAAGAAGCCATTTAAATGAAAGTTGAAAGGTGAAGGGAGATTATAGAATAAAAACTTTCCTTTTTATGTCAGGTAATTTCTTGAGGGGACAGTGGTGAGTCCACTGGAGAGAGGGAACA
This sequence comes from Ailuropoda melanoleuca, assembly GCF_002007445.2. Lineage (NCBI taxonomy): Eukaryota > Metazoa > Chordata > Mammalia > Carnivora > Ursidae > Ailuropoda > Ailuropoda melanoleuca. Next base: position 28,825,741 of record NC_048218.1, read on the forward strand.
GAGAATAATGTATGTGTAATTTTCAAAGGAACAAAAAATTATGGAACCCAGAGTGTCCTATTTCTAAGAATTGCATCACTCCATTGTTAATATCATGTACTAACAATAAAACTTCACTCATGAGGAAATTAGACTGCAACTCCTTTAAGAACTTTGGGACCTTCAAAAGAAATCATGGCTACATACTGACCAAATGTTTGAAATCTAATATGTATAAACAAGTATATGATTACCAAAGGAATCATGTACCTCTCATGGATTGTGGTGTTTTGCAAAAGACAAACAGAAAGAAATCTAGTGCTCTGCTCAACTAAAACACAGTCTGTCTTGGGATTCCTTTAATTTCTTACGCTTGCTCCTAACAAAAATGCACCCGGTAATTTTAGTGGACATTTAAAAATATTATAATGAAAAATTATACATATTTGGTTGAGCATGCAGATAATTTATAAAATAGAACTATTTGCAAAGGATGGTAATCTTTGCTAGTCTGCCATATTTGGTTATTAAATATGTTGGAAGAGACAACTAATCATTTTCTTATTTCTGTATTTACTGAGAGGGAAACAATTCTGATGGCGCTCCCATGTTTGTAAAATTCCAACCAAAACTGTTCAGAAAAACAGAAGTGAAAACAACTGAAATTTATTCTGTTTTCTTTCCCAAAAGTTACATTAGAGACAAGAAGACAAGAAAAAGTGATTCTTGTGAGAAAATACTTTAAGATTATTTCCACAGCATCTTTTCCACTTTTTTCCATGATTTGTGACCTTTTGAGAATCTGGAGGTTTTAAAAAATGCACATTTAATTTTTTATTTTTTGCTACTGATTTGGGTCAAAGCACTCTTTAATGATTAAAAACATGTAAGTGACTTTTAACCTACTGATCTCTTCTTCTCAGACAGCATAACAAGGTATCTTGCTTTCCGAATGTCTGATACTATGGTCTGAAAAAGAGGAGGGAGAAATCAAAGGACAAAGGTTAGCTCATATTTGGGGTTCTTTCAAGAAGGTTCCAATGTTGGCATGGGCATATGCTATATCTACACTCTTTCAATTATAAACCAACGTCTCTGCAGTGAGGATATTGTGAGTGTCCACATCCCTACCTGTCAACACTTCTGAAAGCTTTTCAGCACTTTGTGTCTCAGTTTCCTTTTGATCAAAGCATGACCTGTTCACTAAGGCTTTTATAAGATAATAATTTAATAACAAACTCTGAGCCTGAAGACAAAGGAAAACACTGTGTAGGAGGCCACTGCTAATTTCCCTCCCAACATAATCAAATCAGTACAGCTATCCAGCCAGGACTCATAACCCTTAATAAGTCACTCTACTCGATTAAGAGAAATTGATTTTCCTCTACCGTGGATCATAGTGATTATGATAAATATGGTATCTGCCGTTCATTGAGCATCCCTCCCCCCCCAACCCTTTGCTGCCTGTGGCTATTTGTTTGCAAGGCGGCAGGTATACGAGCTAGAGGATGACGCAGTGTCATTAACTGCAGTTGGTATCAGGGCTTTGACAGCTGTGGAATTGAGTGGTTCCATAGATCAGCCTCGAAGCCAGTCCTAAGAGCCTTGTGCTGCAATTACACACTCTTGACCATACTACTGGCAGCCTTCCACACGAAAAACTCCTGGGTCGTGATTTTTAATTGTTGGCAATGATGGAGTTTAAACTTTAGTTGTATCATATGAAAAGTTATGTGGGAGCTGAACAGCAACATGGCATTTGTCAGGGTTCTGACTTGATCTTCTATTTGAAATCTACTGTGGGTCTTAGTTCTATCTCTACAATCAAACCTAGATTTCCAGATGAAAGTAGTATCTTAAAATAATGCTGGTTGCAGAAACTTTGGGCTTAGCTACCCTTCTGACCTTTCTCGTAACTCACAAGAAGGATCTTGAGGAGACTGATTTTATTTTAAATGATTTTCCATCTCTTTACTTCATGTGATAACACTTGATACTCCATTTTAACGTAAATGGGGGAATAAAGAAAAGGAAAATATTCAGAGCAGACTTATAATTGCTGAGAGTTCTCATATAAACTTTTTGTGTAATATATAGAATGTTTGTTTCCAAAGTTAAACATTGTTCTTGATGTCTGAAAGGAATTTTATGTAGCACAATATACAGAGAGAGTAGCAGTAATAAAGATGTGCTTTTTACTGCTTTTCCTCTTTTTCAGATATTTTGGGTTTGGGAGTTTGTGTACATGATTAGTTTCTGGCAGATACCTCACATTTCCGTGTTGTACACAGCATATGGTATTACAGGGTGATGAATTCCAAAAGTGAAATGTTATTGTTAACTATGGCAGCAGTAAATGGATTGTAAGGGACCTGCAAAATAAACCTCAGAGTTCTCTTCATAAAAAAAAAAAAATAGATTTTTTTAAATTAAAATTTTATCTTGGCTTAAGTCAGATTTAGGATGTTTTTAAAAATAGCTTTATCATTAAATGCTAATGTACTATTTTTCCATTAGGATGTCCTGAACTGTTGCTTCTTAATTGTTGTTCCTGTGGAGAATAATATATTCTAGTTGTATTAAGGAAAACTACTGTGTTTAATTCATATCTCCATATCTTTCACCTTTTTATGTACCTAAGAAAGGGCAAGAAAATGTGTTTTTTTTAGTCTTAAAAATGCCTGGTGAGTTTCACTTTATTCTTGATCATGTTACTGAAGAGTCTACTGTTCTTTAAAGTAACTATTTTTATGTTACTTCTGAGCATTTCCCAAGGAAAGAAAGCCATCACAATGGGATTTAATGATAGGATAAATATAGTATCTTAAATTCAATTTTGCTTTTATTTGCATTTAACTTTTTGTGACTTGAGAAATAACAAACTAAATGATGATCAAAGTTGTTAAAACTCTGGCTCTACTCCCACCAGTTTTGAGGGCAGTGCTCCCCCTGTTAGCCAGGGGATTCTAATTGCACAGTCCAGTGAGCACAAATAAGTCTGCTTAAAAGTAACACTCTAAATGGCTGACTGTCCATAAGAGTTGATTGTCCAGTAAGGAAATGTGGAGGAAGAGACGTGCTTTGCTCAGTCTATATGCCTAAGCTGAAAATTCAGTGAATGAAATCCAGCCCACAGTATTCAGAATTTGTTCTCTCTTACAACTGGGCTATCTCCATAACTACAGTGACCTTGACAGAGAAGGTCTCTGTGCAGAGCCTCCAAGTAAAAACATTAAATTTAACAAAAAGTTTTAGCATTCACAATATTCCAGACACCATGGAAAACTTGGGACATATAGATGGCTCTCACACCCATTTGAATTTGACAGACAATCATGAGCTTTCTTATTTCCTCTGAAATTTCCCTTGCAGTGTACAGTTTCTTCGTTATTATAATAAGGATAGATTATTTGAAGATACGGTCCAGTTGTTCAGACCAATACCACGAGCACTTCTAGTTTCTCGACTAGCTTTCGTTTGCTCTTCAATTTGTGCACTGAAACACACAAAATCTGTTGAACCACAGTCTCTTTTCATTGTCATTCTATTTTATGAATATACAGTTAATTACTCATACTTTCAAGGATAGTACAATGCATCCTAGTGTCTACTGCGTACACTTAATTTACCAAACTACTTAAATCTGGTTTACAGAACCTGTTCTCAATAATAATTCAGGTACCCTGACACTGTCAAAATAATGACAAAATCATGAATGGAGAAGATCTGTTTTAATACAAACATACAAACTGTTACAGAATCTTTCGTGTATCTAGTGTAGAATACTCCAAAACATATTTTTATGTTAGAGATACAGCCTGAACTATGATCATCAGAAGAGAGAGACCAATCATTACGGGAAGTAATCAATAAAAGGACTAAAATGATGATTAAAAGCCCCTAAATGTACTATGTGGAAGAAGGTTTTATTTTTCATATATATATATTTTTAAAGATTTTATTTATTTATTTGACAGAGATAGAGACAGCCAGCGAGAGAGGGAACACAAGCAGGGGGGAGCGGGAGAGGAAGAAGCAGGCTCATAGCAGAGGAGCCTGATGTGGGGCTCGATCCCAGAACGCCGGGATCACGCCCTGAGCCGAAGGCAGACGCTTAACTGCTGTGCCACCCAGGAGCTCTGGAAGAAGGTTTTAAAAACCTTTTGCGTGTGTCTGTGTGTGTTTATCCCTTGTTTAGTGTTCCATTTTAGGTCTAAGTCAACAGTACAACTAATAACAGAAATGAAAAGACTTGGAATGATGGTTTCTGTGTTCTGTTTGATGCCAAAAAGTGGCCACGAGCAAGCAGGCAGAATGTGGAGTAACAGGAACAACTGCAGAGCTTAAGGAAGCTTAGCCAATTGTAGGTTTCCACTCCTCGCAAGGAGAAAACATATGCATGGATACAAGACTGGAAGTGTCTGACTGTGAAGAAAGAAAAATGTCTAGGTGTGTGTTGAGTAGTACAAGGCTGTAGATGCTAGACCATAAGTCAGCCATTGAACTGTGTTTAAAAGTATTTGTGAAATGAGAATTTATTATAAAATTATATCCTACTAAAGGAAAAATGGTCAGGAACAATGTAAGCCATTCTAACCTCTGGATCTTTAGGAAAATGTGTTTGAGTAGAGAACAGACAAAAAGAGCAGTAGAGGAAAATGTTGAAAGTCTACGTTTCAGTTGTTCCCGGGAGTTACTCTGATTATTCTCTAGAGTATGGAATGAAGACAAGCTGCTTTCCACAGCCCCGATGTAGAAAAAATATATATACATGAAAAATTTTAGATACATATGAACAATTTCCTGATGTTACAAACCTGGTATTAGGCAAAAAAAAAAAAAAAAAAAGATCTTCTGAATATTTTAATAAATAAACCATCTTTCATGTATTTAATTCCATTAATATACTCCATTCACATTTTAAAATTATTGAATTTTAGATCCAGTAATAGACTGTCCTTGGAACAGTACTTCAAACCAAAACTTACTTAGGGTGTATTACTACTAAGCAGCCTTGCAGTCAGATACACCAACATTTTAAAAGCTTAACGTAGAAGATAACGATTTGCTGCCTAAGTTTGTTTTTGAATCCTGCATCACTTGAGTGATTTGGAAGTGTGGTTGTGTAAGGCAGCTTTGAAACCAGTTCAAGTAACTTAACAGTTCTGAGCTGTAAAGATCAACACAGCCTCCCAGCAGACGCTCCTTCAGAGTGCATCAGGATTAGGGCTGTGTCGCACTTTCCAGTTTAGCTTTGTGTTCCTGTCAGCCATGTCTTCTGCGCTGCGACTTGAAAAGACCTCTCGTCCCCACTTTCTCTGAAGTTGGACAGCAGCCGAAGTAGCAGCTGCCGCTCTAGTCACTTTTCTTCCCCTTGTTTTGATAATTATGAGCAAAGGTCAATCACTTTCCCATCAAGGCAAGTCCTGACAACGCCACATGTCAGAGCCTAAGTTGTAGATGACATGCTTGTCAACATCAAAAAACTGGGAGTGTATCTTTACTTCCTTATGACCAGCTGAAAGTCAGAACCCTACAGAAACCCGGAGGCAGGAGGGGATAAAGGCTGTGTGCCCTGCCTTTGTCAACTGCAGATATATGGTTCTGGGGAGATTTTGTAATTTTAAGCTCCACAAATGGACAATTACATTCCGCTTGTTAAACATGGACCATGAACACCCTGACGGAATGCAAATGCTTCTGTTAACAGCGTGACCTTGTAGCGCCTTAGATGGAGAGGCTTTAGCGTTATTGTGGCATTTTTTCTGAACCCAGCATAGGTTTCCAGAGGAAGATGAAATGTTTTAAAGCTGAGAGGGGAGCAAACAATGCTCTTTTTTTATAACTAGATTCTGAATGAATGAAAAATTTGGCTAAGATCATTATAGGGATAAAGACACACAGCTCTGTTCCCTAAACATTGAAGGGGTAAGGAGAGAGGTATTTCCTTCATATAATAAATTTGATATTAAATTTGCACTGCTCAGATTAAGTCAGGGATTCATTTACATTTAATTCTACAATACCTCCCAGTCTCTCTGGAATCAGCTTTCATAGAAATATGCATTATTGAGTCTGCTGCTGACTGACACTGAAAACATAAAGAGAGCAGATCACAAACGCATCAGCAATGGAGAGTTTGTGCTCTAATGGTCTTTGGGTATTAGAATTCCTACACTCCTGTCAACATGTGAGTCCAGCCCAGGTTCAGCTATCCCAGCACTTTAACGTAAGAGAATATGGTAGGAGGATAAAATGGGGTGTTTTCTTTATAAAATCAAATATTTTCCTAAAATTCTTTGGGTCACTTTTGACAAATACTCTAAGACTTTCTCTTGGAAGAAAATCTAGAGAAACTCCACTTTCTCTTCTTCTTAGAAGGTAATAAATTCTGGGGCACCTGGTTGGCTCAGTTGGCTAAGCATCTACCCTTGGCTCAGGTCATGATCCCTGGGTCCCGGCATCAAGCCCTGAGTTGGACTCTTTGCTCAGCAGGGGGAGTCTGCTTCTCCCTCTCCTTCTGCCCCGCCCCCCGGTTCATGCTCTCTTTTGCTCTCTCCTTCTTTCTCTCTCTCTCAAAATAAATGAATAAAATCTTTAAAAAAAAAAGGGTAATAAATCCTCTGCACAGTGAATCATTACTGGCAAGTCACTGTTCTGTACACCTTACATTTACACAGTGCTGAATGACAATTATATCTCAATAAAATGAAAAAAAATTCTCTCCTCACTTCTCACTTGTTTAAATCAAAATTTTTATTTACTGCATCCTATGAGTGTTAGGTAGTGAGTTACCTACAGGTATGCTGTGGTAAATTCTCATGGGACATTCACTTTCAGGATGAAAGAAACCATCACTTTCTCAGGAAGTTATGACCCAATGTGATAATTTAGGAATAAAAAGAAAGTGTGTTGTGTATTTCCTGAAATGCATAAATCTAACCTTATAGCGAGTCATATTTATCTCAGATTCTTAAGAATTAAAGTCTGTGTAGAAATGTAATGAGTTGTGAATATATATTTCTATGTTCTGGCCGAGCAGCACTAGCTCTTTCCTTTATATACTAATGTGAAATATATAAGCCTCTCATAATAGATATACTTATTTTATCATCAGTCATTGTTCTTAGACATATATGTCTTCACACAGAATGATACACTCTTGCTGACCTTCTTGAGGACCATTGCTTTTTCTTCCTTTCTTCTCTATGCCCTGTTGCCTACATTCCAGTTGTTCACCTTTCTTGATACCCCCAAGAATGGAGTCAAAGACTGGAAAATACACAGGTGTTTTGTCACTTTTTTTATCCCCTCCTCAGTTATTCATTATGGTAATGGCACTTTGTGATGTGCAATTTCTGGATTTATGACCCATTCTCGATAAGCGTGAATCTGGACTGCGTGTGCATCTTTGATAAGGTTCTAATTGGATAGCAGTGACCTTTCTGAATGTAATTCAGGGAGGAAGATTAAAAAGCAGTCCAGGAAGTGACAGGTTTGGGACAATAACGTATGAATTCGGCTCTGCTGGCAGGCAAGAGATGTAAGCCGTGATAAATTAGAGGCAGACCAAACAGGCTTACCGAATGATTTTTCATTTCTGCCACATCCTTCGGTAAAACTCTATTGCAGAAAATGTGCTAACACTACTATATCCCCCTACTCATATGTTACACTCCTTGGTTACCGATGGGAAAAGCTGGCAAAGAGTTCAGCTAATGTACTTTCAAAATAACTGAGGAACATATATACTCAATTAAAAGTAGTCTCCAGTTAGCACACTTCCGCATTCTTTTTTTTTTTTTTAAGATTTTATTTATTTATTCGACAGAGATAGAGACAGCCAGCGAGAGAGGGAACACAAGCGGGGGGAGTGGGAGAGGAAGAAGCAGGCTCAGCGGAGGAGCCTGATGTGGGGCTCGATCCCATAATGCCGGGATCACACCCTGAGCCGAAGGCAGATGCTTAACCACTGTCCCACCCAGGTGCCCCACACTTCTGCATTCTTATAAATTGAAAGTTACTAAGTGTTTGGAAGAGAGCCACCAAAACTTAGAAAAATCTGTCTCTCTTTCTCCTTCATTCCTTCCATTTGTCACATCTGTATCTAAAGCCTATGAGATATATCCACATGTGTATACAGTCAGATCCTGAGATCACCTTAATCCAATTTTAAAGATTTAAGTTTAAATTTAAAATTAAATATACAGATGGATTCTAAAAGATAATTTAGTCAAGAGATAATATTCTTACAGTTGATAGTCTTAAACTCTTACTATATAGAGGAATATATATGGGGGATATATATATATAGGGGAAATATATGTGTATACACAAATATATTTAATTATATACTTAAGGGATAAGAACACACACACTCACATGTAAACACATATATGTCTTCAGAGAAAGCTAGAGATTTTTTTCCTCCAAAGTGACCCTTTTCTTGAGCAGTGCCATGTATGATACTTTAATCTTAGGTATATTACTCCAATAGAAATGCTAATAAAATAGAATTAACTTTCTAGAAAGGAGAAATGGTGAAGTCTGAAAGGTAGCTTTGCCTGATGACTTTGTGATGTCTGCCTTCTCTGCTACGGGAGCCTATTTCTTATACATGGAAAACAAAGTAAATTGTCCAAGAAGCAGGCACGTCAGTTCTCGGACTTCCCTACCAGGATTAATGGAGGGGGACATTCTGTCCCTTCACTTCCTCCCCACACTTGGGCGCCTTCAAGGAGCACAGGTCTATCAATTTTCTATTTGCTTTAAAAGGGAGCCTTCTGCAGCTTGCCATCAGAGTAAGGGAAGTCAGCTACCTTTTTTCAGGACTTGAGGTAGGTCAATGCCAGGCTAAGCCCATGCAGAATTGCATTCCGGCCTCACCATAGCTCAGGGTGGTGTGTTTTTACAGATGAGAAATGAGATCAGCACAGGGCTTGTCCCCCAGCAGTCACTATGCAAATGGAAAACAAAATTAGTAAGGTTACCAGGAGAAATGAAGTAATTCACCTAAGGTTACACTAATTGAAATCTGGCAAAACCAAATTTGAATCTGGGCTCTGTGTATCTTAACACAAGCAAGCAACAAAAGCAAACTTCTAACTGTGATGCCTTATGGCAGTTCTGCAATTCACCTCCCTGACACCTTTTTTTTTTTTTTAACAACTTTTGAGATACCTGACATACCACACAATTCATTCACTCAAAGTGGTAGATGTCACTTTATCTTTTACAACTATCATGAGATCTGTATAACACACTGCTTTCTTCAGCTGTATTTAATACTTGTGGACCAAAGGTTGTTTGTTTTTAACCAAATAAAGACAATAGGAAGTAAAGCATATGATCCCCACTTCGATCCACTATTGTGTATTTTTGCTAAATTCACATCAATATTGGTATTCTTCCAGAACTACTCTGACATTCATTTCCTGTCCTTTTTTTTTTTTTTTTTTTTCACACTCACTATTTTGGTATCCTCCTACGACAGACACTGGCCTATTCCTAGAAACACTTATTCATACCCTTTCTAGACTTTTTGCTACTCCATTCCATGCTCTAAACTTACTGACAATTTATTGTCATGAAAAATTTACTTTCTCTTTGACACTTTTCTTAAAGCACATTGTCTGTCAAATTAAGTTAAAAAGAAAGACCAACCTTCAATGATTGACTGCGAATGCATGCATCATCTGATCCCACTTTATTTATGAAACCCTTTTAATTCATAATTTCTATCAGGAAAAGGCTCTCTAGGTAGACCAAACCCCTAATCTCTCACTTTTGTTAATGTTTATTTCTAACTGTATGCCTTTTCTTGTTTATCCAGTTTACCCATCATTTTCTTTCTCTTACATGTGGCCTACAGTAAAAATTAAATAGTAGTTCCTATATCAAGACTTACTCTCCCACAGATCCATTATCTTGACCCTTTCTGCTTGGAAGTCCCATTGAACTTACAGTTTTTTTCCACGTAATTTAACTCTTAATTAATGGTCTCATCAGTTTTCTTCATGAGTATTTCGTATGTGAACATGTTGCCTCTCTAAAAATTTTAATTTTTTTTTAAGATTTATTTATTTATTTATTTTAGAGGGAGAGAAAGCTCATGAGTGGAAGGAGGGGCAGAGGGAGAGGGAAAGAGAAAATCTCCACCAGACTCCTGACTGAGCGCGGAGCCCAATGTGAGGCTCTGTCCCGCGACCCTGAGATAATGACCTGAGCCAAAATCAAGAGCAAGCCCCTTAACCAGCTGAGCCACCCAGGTGCCCCTAAAATTTTAAAAATTCTTAAGAACATGTATGTATGATTTTTTCATGGCATCTTTCTTCCCAGTATGTCCTACTGAAAAAATGATACTATATTTTTACTTGTGTATATTATACCTAAATATTCATGTACATAACCTTGTTTGAAAAGAAAAAAAAAAGATTAACACAATTTATGTAAACTTCGTAAACTTCAATGAAATATTGAATAAAATATAGTAATATTTGACTGTCCAGGTGAAATGATGACAAGATATGTGACTCTGGAGTTCTACAAAGTTGTATTACTAGTTTTTAAGAAGTATAAAAAGGAAACTGGGGGAATGGTGGTGGAAGTAAGTAGAATTTCCGTTAATGGAAGTAAGAACTTTTATGATAAACTTAGATATATTTTGTTCTCAATCAGGGTCAGGCCTCAAATATGGACGAGAACGTGAGCCTGTGAAGTAATTATTTATTAATACCTTGCTCAGTAGAGCGTGATGATAAAAATGGGCAGTCAGCACTTCTCTGAGCATTTGTTTTGTCTTATTTTAATCTATCAAAATGTAAGAAGATGGATCATTGTAGGAAGCTGTCAATATCCCTGTCCCTGTCAGTGTACCTGTATTTATCTTTTGCCATTTGCTTTTAAATATTAATATTGTAAATAATGGAGTCACTTGGATTCACACTGAAGATGAATAGGGGAAATTTGTTGGCTTCAAGAGTTTAGAGTCCAGTGTTGCCACAATGGAGATCTGAAGAGGGACTAGCACGGCTTATGAATGAACGTGGGCTCTGTGGATGACGCGAAGACTGCACATCTCTAGGAGCTAAGGAAATCAAACACAGAAGTTCTAAAAGCAAAAGGTGTTCATCCTCTCTTGATCTCTTAAAAAGTATTGAGATAAAATAACATGAATATGGATTCAAGGGAGACATGTTTGATAATTGAGCATTTGGGCCATAAGGATTATGGTTCCAAAAATAAGTTTAATTTTCTAAGATCCTACTGTGATTCTTGTAGCTAATTTTCTGAAGCAGAAATACTGTGTTTTAGGTTATATACATTTACAAGGCATAGAAATAAAAATACGTAAATTGCTTTGTAAGTTAAGGGAGACACTATATAAAAATGGTAATAAAACATTGCATAACCTTTATGTGTTTCAAAATATTCCCACATGCCTTAAAAATAGGCAAACTATAGAACCACGATGGATCTTTTAAAATTAAATATAACAAGGTGGCACTCTTCATGGTGTAAGAAGGTCATTTTTATGGGTCTAGCCCCCCATCATCAATTGAATATGATAATTGATGAAGAGACCTGAAATAAATATAGCATAAAGTTGTGTGAAAGTATTGATAGAAAAGATGGCTTCCACATGTACAATAAACAACCTGACAACAGTCTTGGTTTCTAATTAATACTTGCTCATTGTTAAAAACGATTTAAAATCTTACAGCATGCTTCTCGTTTGTTTGTCTGTAAAGTGAGCCATAATTGCTGTTCCTTGAAAATTCTAAGGAATGTCGGGCATAGTTTGAGGCTTTGGGTGTCTTTAAGTTTCTGAGGTAACACTCACGTCCGGATCTGCTGAATGTCGTGATTAGAAAGCACAGGCTACTGCTCTTCAGGTCATCTAAAATTTTCCTTGCTGTTACTTAAATGTTATAGGGTAGAGCTCTTTCAGGAGCTGCAGACTCCCAGCCTGCTGCCATGTCAGGAAGCCAGAGAAATCAAAGAGCCACCTACTGACCCTCCCCATTGTCTGGGCTTGTCGTCTTCTATCACTGGTGTGCCACAATCAGCGAGATACACACGTACCTCCTGCCTGCTCCGGGTTTGGCAGCCCCCTGATCCCTGCACCTGTTTGCTTATACATGAGCTGCGCATGTTTGAATTTAAATAGACGCAGGGCAGTGGAGCAAGAGGGGGAAGGGCAATGGCTCTGTCAGAAGCCCTTCATTACTGCCTGCAGAAGAGCCAAAACCAGCTCATAGGGAGATGGGGAGGCATGATCAGACAGTATTGGTTGATACAAGATGAGTTTAATCTGTGAGAATAATCTTTGGGTTTTTTTCCCTTTAAGTTGAATGGGGGAGGGGTTCAGTGAAAAGAAGGTTGAGACTCATTTTGGTGATGTTATCTGTCAATAAGTGATGTTTTCAATTCCATTGAAAATTATAAATACAATGATGGATCGTATTACCTGGCATCTTTTCTAAACTTACCTTCCCTTAAAAATGTCAAATGATGTCATTGCAAAAGAATAACTAGTCTAATGTTTCAAAGAGACAAGACATTCAGAAATTCATAGTAAATTTATATACTGTGGGCTCTTATCTGTGATATAAACAACACACCCCTGTTTCTATTAGGAAGTTATTTCCCTAACAAGAAACAATACTATCAGCTTTGTTTTTCAACTTGTTTGCTACAACATGGCTTATTTCCATTCATTTCCACTCTTGTTTACTAGCTGCAGCACCCTGTGTCAAGTCTTCTAGGTTTTGAATCAGACGTTCTGAGACTGGTTGCTGCAGTTTGCATTTTGTAATAGTATTTTGTAGTTCTGTGACGTTGGGTGGGTTGTTTAATGTGCCTGAGGCTCAGTATTTTCATCTGTGAATAGGGGACTACTGGTACCTATTTGAGAGGGCTACGAAAGGTGGAAATTTAATATGATAATAGGGTTTTTTCAAATAGTAATGTAATATATAAGTTCTATTATATTAGACAGTGTTACTATTAATATTAATGTTGAATAAGAGTAGCCATGATATTCATAAGATAAAATACTTAGTTTCGTTACTAAACTGTCTTTATAAGGACAAATTACTTTCAAAAACAACTTTGTTACCATAGTACTAAAAGTTGCATAGAAATATTTCCTGTGTAAAGCACAGTTTGTACGGTAAAATATTTTTGTGATGTACTTTCCTACCATATATGGTTTACAAAATAGTTCTAGAGAATGAAAATAGAAGTATTAATATAATGTTACAGCTAATAACACACTTTGCTCTAACTTTGTAGTGCCAAGAATTAGTGCAAAAGTTACGTAGACTGATGCATCTTTTTTTTTTTTTTGTTTTCCCTTTTGGGTGTTCAACATTTGGTCTAACAAAAAAAGATGAAATAACTGGGGAGAGGACCTGACACTTATAAATACACCCCCCCACACACACACACACACACGTCCCCAAAAGTTAAAAAGATCTGTTGAGTTTGGGGATACCTTGAAAGACTTAAAGCTGTCAGCATTTCACTACCCCATGTGGTTTGAGCAAATGAGCAGCCTTGAACTTTGCACACAGAGTTCCAAGGCCCGGGCAGAAGGCAGTGCATCTGCAGGTCCTTGCATGACTAATTTCCTGTCAGCAAGTGATTTTATTATCATTTAAATAAGAATTTATAATAATAGCAGTAAACTTGCCAGATGGCTGAATTAGTAAATTTTAAAGGATATAGGTTTAAAACACTTTGGCATATCCGCCTTTAATGCTTTCTCCTGCTCCTCACCCCCTTGCAATCAACTATTTTGGTTACCACGTTTGATGTAGCCACTTTCATCATTTCTATTGATTAAAAGGATTTTAATAACACAATACTGCAGTGCCTGTTTTACAAGAAGACATATTGTGATTCACTGCGAGCTGTTGACATTGGCAATGGGGGAAACACAAGTGTGAGTAGGCATTTCTTCCTGTCTTCTGATAATCTCTGCATGGAAATTTTGTTTCTGCCTCTACTCCTGTAACATTTAACAGAAAAGAAAAACTAGCTAAATGTCTTGTTTCTAATTCCTTGTACAAAGTTAAAATAATACACAGGAAGAACCACTGTGCACTTATTTCTCAGGTTCTTTGTCAAAGGAAACAAATTTTTTAGTCGTAAACACATGTTTAATGCAGCAATAAGTGAGGATAATCTTAAGGAGAAGAGAGATCCTGATAGTGCAGTTTTCACAGGTTTTCCAAGAGTAGAGACACACAAATAATTCATACCAGATGAGACTTTACAAATATTCAATACTCTTTTGTCAAAGAAATGCCATTAAATATGAAACTGAATATTGACACTCTTTCATAATGTAGTTTATGGTTAACAATCAAATTTGATAGACTTTTAAGCTCCCAGGTTAGTTTAATTGAAAGGTATACTTTCCTCGATCCTGATTAAATAAAAGTAAAAGCATGTGCTGCATCCTCTCCCTTTGAGATTTTTTAACGAAATGCTTGAGAAAGTTTGCTGTTAGAATTACAGTCACACAAGAATGATTCTGCTGATTCCTTTTGCTTTAAGGTATTAAGATCACTACTAACTGAAATACAGTCATTCGAAGCTTGGAGACACCACGAATTCTAATGGTACCTTGCAACAATATATGGATGCAAATAGTGGTATTTTTTGTAGACCGGTGACCCTGGCTGGAGCATCAGTATCCGTGCAGGCTCTTGGTAAGCCTTGCTGGTAGCTGTCTCTAGGCTCAGAAAACTCAACCTGCAACCTCTAAGACAGCACATCTGTCAAGAGTTCAGTACTTGGCGCAGGGGCTTTATATTCCCATAGGCCAGTAGTGGCTTATAGGAGGTTTAGATAGTTCTCTTGGCATTAGTCAGCTTCAAACCTGCCTCTCATCCAGCTCACAGCTTGAACTTCCTCACCTACCAGTGTGTGTGCTGGCTGCCTGAAAAGCAAACTGTTGAACAACAGCTTTAAGGAGAATAGATTATTGATTTGGCTGCATTCCGTCTTGTCCCAGATGTGATCTATATTAAATATTTTGGTGATTAGAACTTATTCCTATTTTGCTTTTTTTTAATCCTCCCCCGCCCCCGCTTTTGTGATTCTACTATGGATTCATGCTCTAGTTCCCATTTCTTTTTTTTTTTTTCTTTCTCTAAATTCTGCATATCTGCTTCTTAATTGTGTACTGTTTAGGTGGGGTTATAGCTAATTTGTGAAATAAGAGGAAAACCGCCCCCCCCCAAAAAAAAGCAAAGCAAAAGAAAATGCTTCCTCAGGAAAATATGACAACTGGATGATTATTTTATTTTTGTTCTTGTCCCCCCCCCCTTTCCAGTGGATATATAATTATATCATTGTTTCAGTAATGTGAAACAGAAATTAGATGTGGAGGAAAACTCTAAATAGGAAACCGTAATGTTCTTTTAAAACGAAGAATTTAACTAAACCACTCTAAACTCCCCTGCTGGGCTCAGGCAAGCTGAAATTAATTCAAGACGGCAGATAAAATTTTTAACCAGGCCGAGTGGAGATGACGAATGTGACAGCTCTCAGTTAAAATGTCTTTTAGTGCCAAATGCATGCGTATTAGTCAAGAGATGTGACATAACTGTCCCGACTGAGAGAAAATGAACCAATGACCATTTGCATTGAGAACAAAAGAAAAATTCTTCATAGTAAAATGTGGAAAAGGACAGATGAGTAACTCATTCATGTTTGAGGTCATTTTTTAATATCTTTTTACAGTAACAAAAAAAAAAAAACCTCTGAAAGTTAAGAGGAATGTTTTATCTCAAGCGATGATTCTTTTCTTTCTTGTCTCTATCTCAGAAAAGAGAGGATTGTCAAATAAAGTAATATCTATGGCCAAGAAAGAGAGGCTATCTCACACACACCCCCCCCCCGCCTTTTCTATAGAGAACAACAGAAAAGTGTCTGTAGGTCATATTTCAAATCTGGGCGGGGAAAGCCTTATGAATTGGAAACCCAGATTTGGCTGTGTTAATGAAATCCTGAAATGAGAAGTTTGTTGCTGTTGTTTCCATAAGGACACTGGCTCTTTATTTTTCCATTTCTCAAGAACAGTGTCAGTTTGGTAGTTTATTATAAAGCAGTAAAAACAAACAAAAACGGATGTGCGTCTATGGCAGAATGTTAATAGGGAATGGAAATTCTTTGGAAACTATGTCGGCAGGATTTGACCATGTAAAAATCAAGTTTAATTAACTATAGGAAAAGATGCTTTCAAGACATAGTAGATACCAGGAAGAGCTGCAAGTATAATTGAGTTTTTAATAGTATACAGTTTATTTTCTCCATTAAAATCAAATTGCAATATCATAATTTTGTTATTAAATGTGACACTCCATGCTTTAACAGGGACACTCGAATAGGAACCTAGAACTTAACCTCTTTTTACCAAAATTGAAAGAATCATCCCAGGTGTATTTTTAGTCTCAAGACAAAAATGTATGTAATTTCTAGTGTAGAATTTTATTTCTTTCATAATCTATTACCTCAAAAGAATATATAAGAACGTAAGAAATTTATGACAATGTTATATAGGCCAAGGTAGAATTTTGTATTTGAATATTCAATAAAGCAGAGCGGGTTAAGAACATGCCACAGAAATAAAATGTTAATTTATCTGAGGATTCAGGGATAAGTAGGTATTCCCCATCAAAAGAAGATTGTTTTTATTCTATTTATTCTCTATTAAATAGAGAAATAAATTATATTCTCTTACATCTCTGGCTTTCCTTTCCCTTCCTTTTTGGGAGGATTGCTCTTGTATACCAGATTATTAAAACTTTGAATTCCTTAAGGCTTGGTTCTATGTCCTCCTCATAACTTATACATGCTTCCTAAACCATTTCATCCCTACACATGACTTTAATTATAACCTGTATGCTAACACGAAATTTATATCTCTAAGGGGCACCATTCTGCTAAGCTTCAGACCCATATTTCCAACAGTGCACTTAACAACTGTTCTTAAAGGTCTCAGGAGCACTTCAAGCTCACAATGTCCAAAATCTTACTAATGAGTTCTCTCAACCTAAAAGGGTCCTCTTCACATACCATTAGTCCAGGGAGTGGTATCTGTTTAGTTATGCCTTCTTGACTCCTGCCTCTCTTAACCCCCGTGTTCAACCCAGAACCAAGTCCTATTGATTGTACCTCTTAGAAGTCTGTTATAATCCCAGTTCTCTAATTTCCATCAAAAGAGCCATCATATCTCACTTAGACTACTAAATTTCTTTCTAACTCATAGTTCCCCTTCATTACATTCTCGCCAATATATCAAAATAAAATCTGGTCAAGTCATATTCTGGATTAAATATCTTCAATAGCGGGGCGCCTGGGTGGCGCAGTCGTTAAGTGTCTGTCTTCGGCTCAGGGTGTGATCCCGGCGTTCTGGGATGGAGCCTCACGTCAGGCTCCTCTGCTGGGAGCCTGCTTCTTCCTCTCCCACTCCCCCTGCTTGTGTTCCCTGTTTCACTGGCTATCTCTCTCTCTGTCAAATAAATAAATAAAATCTTAAATAAATAAATATCTTCAATAGCTTCTTATTGTTTTAGAGGATTTACATGGGCTGATTCTTATTTTCTCTTTATTATACTTCATCTCTTCCTTTCCCCCTATGTTTCAGCCTCATATTTTAAATTTTATAAATTCATCAATCTCCTGCCCCAGAGCCTTTGCACATGCTGTGTTTTTTTTTGCTTGCAATGTTTTTCAGCTCTATCCACATCCATGTGTCTAGCCATCCTTTCAAAGGAGAACTCCGAGTCGTGCCAGTGAAGTCTTCATTGGCCATGCCCATCTTGCCCCACAATCTAAATTAAATCTCTTAAACTCATTAAGGCAACATTATCAGCTCTCATAGTGGGAAGTCCTCATATATTATTGGCATTAGTGGCTTATTTTCTGCTATGTTCATTAGAATACCTTTTTTAAGAGTACCAGGATGGTATAACATACCTGCTTTGAGGGGTCATTTTTATTTTCAGTAAAATTAATTAGTGAATATTCATGTGTGGTTATTGAGTTAAGGTTATGTGAATTTAAAAATTATTATATTCAGTTTTGCATTGAAAGTTAACTTTGCTGCTGATCTTAACAGCAACAATACTTAAATGTTTTGATACAGTATCACTGAGTGCCTTTTGAATTGGTCTGGCGTCTTAGAAAAAACTAAAAAACAAAAAAGTAAGAGGTGAACCAAAGTTCTCGTTATCTTTGCCCAGTTTTCCACTTTCTTTTTTTTAATGCCCCATTTTGACTTTAACAAGACTGCAGTCCATCACATCCTCAAAGTTTCATTCATCCACTTTGCCAGAATGAATGTTTTGTGCATCTTCTCTTTCTGATTGCTAGCATAATTTTATGCGTACACCTGTCTGTTGGCTTATGGTCTGTGTCAGCATACAGCTTTGATTTGCTGTTCATGCTGTCCTTCACTGAATTTGTAACAATGCTGAAATATTTCTGTTTTATGCTTACTACTGATGTAAGTCCCCAACACATCTTTCAATCAGAGAAAAAGACTCAGTTACCTTATTTCCCATTTCTGGCTCAACACCAAATAATATTTGTTTTATGTCTTATATTAAAATTTATATTTGCAAATGACATCTTTTGCTGAGGTTGAAGGAGTTAAGCAATACTGATTTTACCTTTCCATAGTGTGTATAGGTAAAATTTATTATTTTGGCATGAATATACTGTTGGTTTTCATGACATCTCTCCCACTAAGCTCTATCCTGTAGATTTTTCCCCAAGTCTCTTGCTTTTGCCCTGCTCTAGTGTATACTTTCTACTGCTGTTATACCAGCACAACCCTCAGCTCTGTTATATTATATGAAGATTTACATTTTTAACAATTTCCTTCTGCTTACCTTTGACAGCACTTCTTAGAATTGCTATACCCAATATTTGGGGTAGAGTCCCTTCATTTTTTTTTTATTATATTCATTCAGCAGCATACATTTGTGCTACAACTATGACCTGTTTACTGCTGATGACAACTAAGAATGTTCTTCATACTGATCATCTTGTTGTATGTAGTTCATTCAACAACACAGTTTGCTGATGACTGAGAATATGCACTAGAAGGACAATGTCTCAGAAAAATAATATAAGCAATATAAATAATTTAACATTTTCTAGGAGCCATATTAAAAAGGCAAAAAGAAATAGGTGAAATTAACATTATATTTAACTCAATATCCAATTTTTTAAAGACTTACTTGAGAGAGAAAGTAGGGGAGGGGCATAGGGAGAGAGAGAGAGGGTCTCAAGCAGATTCCATGCTGAGCTCGGAGCCTGACACAGGGCTTGATCTCAGGAGCCTGAGATCATGACTTGAGCCCAAACCAAGAGTCCAATGCTTAACTGACTGTGCCACCCAGGTGCCCCCCCCAAATTTTATATCAATATATAATCAGTATAAATGTTATTAATGAGATTAAAACATTTTTTTCATGTTAAGTCATTGAGATCCAATGCATGCTTTACACTTGGAGCACATATTAATTCAAATTAGTCACACTTCACTGCTCAATAGCCACAAGTGTCTGGTGGCTACCATATAGGACAGTGCTGACTCTAGGAACTTGCTAGTCAAAGTGTGCCTTTTGAACAAGCAGCATCCACATCACCGGTGACCATGTTAGAGGCCCCACCCCAGACCCACTGGATCAGAATCTTCATTTTAACAAGATCCCTAGTAGATTATATGCACATTAACAATTGAAAAGCATTGCTCTAGGGTGCCTGGTGGCTCAGTCATTAAGCATCTGCCTTCGGCTCAGGTCATGATCCCAGAGTCCCAGGATTGAGTCCCACATAGGGTTCCCTACTCAGCAGGGGGTCTGCCTATCCCTCTGACCTCACCCCACTAGTGCTCTCTCTCTCTCAACTAAATAAATAAATAAATAAATAAAATCTTTTTAAAAAAAGAAAGAAAGAAAAGCACTGCTCCAGTATTGATGTAAAATTTCTAGGTTTCCAAAAGTAAAGAAAATTGGTATTACTCTACATACCATGGATTTTTTATAACAGCTTTATTGAGAAATAATTGACATACATTCACACTTTTAAAGTGTACATTTCAGTGTTTTCTAGTATATTTGAAATTGTGCATCTACTATTGTCTAAATTTTTTTTTCCTCCTCTAGAAAGAAAATGTATATTCCTTAGCAATCATTCCCCATTCCCTCCTGGCCTCAGCTTCTAGCAATCACTAATGTATTTTCTGTATGGATGGATTTTCCTATACTGGAGATATATATAGATATATAGATATAGATAGATATAGATATCTATCTATATCTATAATATATAAATATTATAATATATAAATATTATAATACAATATATGGCCTCTTTCTGTCTGGCTCGTTTCACCTTGCAAAATATTTTTAAGTTTCACCATGCCATAGTATGTCTCAGTACTTTATTTCTTTCTTATGGCCAAATAATATTCCAACACAAGGATGTACCACATTTTGTTTATTTCATCATTGATGGAAGTTTGAATTATTTTATCTCTTGATTATTGTGAAGAATGCTCCATGAACATTTGTGTGCAAGTTCTTGTTTGGATATATATTTTGAATGCTGTTAGTTAATACCTAGGAGTTGATTTAGGGCATATGTTAACTTTATGTTTAATTTTTGAAGGAATTGCCAGATTATGTTACAAAAGTACCAGCAATGTATGATGGTTCCAGTTTCTCCACATCCTTGCTGACAATCATTGTTCATCTTTTTGAGTATAGCCGTCCTAGTAGTGATTAAGTGATATCTCATTTGGTTTTCATTTACATTCCCTGATTATTGATAATGTTGAACATCTTTTCATGTGCTTATTGACCATTCGTATATCTTCTTTTGAGAGATGTCCACTTACATCATTTGCCAAGTTTTTAAAATATATCTTTTTTTTAATTTGAGAGAGAGAGAGAGAGATGGGAGGGGCAGAGGGAGACAATCTCAAGTAGACTCCCTACTGAGTGTGGAGCCTGATGCAGGGCTTGATATCACGACCCTGAGACTATGACCTGAGCTGAAATCAAGAGTTCGGATGCTTCATCGAGTAAGCCACCCAAGCACCCCTGCCAAGTTTTTAATTGAATTGCATCCGTATTTTTGAGTGATGAGAGTTCTTCATATATTTTGGATACGAGTTCCTAATAAGATGTATGATTTACAAACATTTTCTCCCATTCTGTGCACTATCTTTAGGTGGGATTGTTTAAATTTGAAGTATTATCTATTATCTATCATCTGTTTTCTTATGCTTTTGATATTATATCTAAGAAAGTATCGCTAAATTCAAGGTCAGGAAGATTTACCCATATATTTTCATCTAAGAGTTTTATAGTTTTAACTCTTATGTTTAGGTAATGATGAATTTTGAGTCAATTTTTATATATGGTATGAGGTAGGAACTCAACTTTACTCTTTCCCATGTAGACATCCAATATTATTTATTTAAAAATTATTTTTTCCTCATTGAATTGTTTTTGTACCATTATCCAATATCAAATAGACATTGATATAAGTGTCTATTTCTGGACTCTCAGTTATATTCTATTGATCCACGTGTCTATTATTATGCCAGGACCACACTGACTAGATTAGTATAGACTTGTAATAAGTTCTTAAGTTGCAAAGTCTGAGTCCTCCAAATTTGTTCTTTTTTTTTTTTTTCCTAAGATTGTTTTGGCTATTCTGGGTCCCTTACATTTCCATATGAATTTTTAGATTAGCTTGTCAATTTCTGCAAATAAGGCAGCTGGGATTTTCATAGGAATTGTGTTGAATCTGTAGGTCAATTTGAGAAGTTTTGCCATCTTTAAAATATCATCTTTCCTTATCCCATGAATATGGCATATCTTTCCATTTATTTAGGTATTCTTTTATTTCTTTTGGTGATATTTTATAGTTATTCATGTTACACTTCTTTGCTAAACTTATCCCTACATATTTTATTCTTTCTGATGCAATTGTAAAGGAATTGTTTTCTTAATTATATTTTCGATTATTCTATTTTATTTGTATTCTGCAACCTTACTAAACTCATTTGTTAGTTCTACTGGTTTCTTTTCTGTATGTGTGGATTCCTTAGGATTTCTTAAGTATAGGATCATGCCATTTAGGAATGGAGAAAATTTTACTCTTTTCTAATCTGTATGTTTTTTACTTAATTTTCTTGCTTAACTGCCCAGGTTAGAACCTCCAATACCAAATTTAATAGAAGAGGGGGTGTTTGAGTGGCTCAGTCTGTTAAGTGTCCAGCTCTTGATTTCAGCTCAGGTCATAATACCAGGTTCATGAACCCCATGTGGGGCTCTATGCTCAGCAGGGAGTCTGTTTGAGATTCTCTCTGGTCCTCTCCCTCTGCCCCTTCTTCTCAAATACATAAAATAAGTCTTCAAAATTTAATAGAAATGATAAGACCAGACATCATAGGGAGAAGGTACTCAGTTTTTTACTGTTAAGTATGACATTAGCTGTGGAATTTTCCTGGATGGACTTCATCAGGTTAAGAAGTCCCTTTCTCTTCCTTATTTGTTGAATGTTTTTCAGATGAAGAGTAGTTGGAATTTGTCAATTTTTTTTTGCATCTGTTGGAATGATTATGTAGTTATTATTTTCTTTTATTAATTGGTATACTACACTCATTGCCTTTTATATGTTAAACCAACCTCACTTCTGGAATAAATACCACTTGGTCATAGTGTATACTTTTTATATGCTGATGTATTCATTTTACTAGTATTTTGTTGAGAGTTTTTACATGCATAGTTATAAGAGATATTGGCCTACAATATTCTTTTCTTGAGATATCTTTGTCTAGTTTTGGTATCATAGTAATACTGGTCTCTAAATAAGTTGGGAAATATTCTCTACTCTTTAGTTTTTGGAAGAGTTTGTGAAGAATAGGTGTTAAATCTCCTTTAAATATTTGGTAGAAAACTCCAGTGAAGCCATCTGGGCCTGGGCTTTTCTGTGTGGGAAGTTTATTTTGGTTACAAATGTATTCTCTTGTTATATGCCTGTTCAGATATTTTATTTCTTCTTGAGTCATGTTCAGTAGATTGTGTCTTTCTAAAAAATATGTTTATATCCATTCCATGAATGAAATATTAAGTGAATTGAGGAAGTCAACACTTTTCTTTCACTGTTCTTCCATATAATATGCAGCAAAGATTAATCCCTATAGTTAGGATTATAACATTACAGCCAAAATGAGCTCCAAGAAGTGTATAGTTCTGATATTTAATACATCTTCATGAATTGTCAAGCAGTTGATGATGGAGCAAGATTTTTTCCTTTAGCCACATTTGACTTCCTACTCCCAAGAACATTTAAATAATGTGGGAAAACTAGACAGAAAAAAGAGAATACCAGTAGTAAAAAAATGAGTTGAAGTAACCTACATCAAAAAAAGAAAAAAAAAAGACATTCAACAACACACAAAATATCAGATATGCATTTTCATAGTAAAGGTCACATCTAAGTTAAATTCATATTCTAAATATTTGAAGAAACTTGATCATGATTTAATCCAACCTTCCACCCAATATTATTTTTTTCCATTTCTATTTTATAATGGGTGTAATAGCCCTTCACCCGTTTCTTGGATACTTATACTAAATGGTAATTACTTCTCATAAAGTAATTTATTTTTTTAACTAGACAAGTCTAATATTTAGGAGGACCTACTTTATTTTAAGCAGAAAACTACCTCCTAAGCTATGCACATTTGGTTTTGATTCTGTCAACACGAGTAGTATGGAACAATTTACTTTATCTTCTATTTGACAACACTTCAGATATCAGAAGGCAGCAAAGCATTTTCTTCTCAGTAGATTTGTGACAAAAATATAATGGGATCAAACTAAAAACAAATTCTGAGAACATAATCTACACTTTAAATCCCCTAATGAATTTTCTCTTATGTATAAAGTATCTCCTACCATTTTCTTTCTTTTTTTTTTTTAATAATTTTTATTTCGTTATATTTTCCTGCCATTTTCTAAACATTTGTGGGGGAGGTTGAAGCTGCAAGTAGGTTAAGGATTAAGTCCAGATTTGGTAACACGGTTAAGCGATGCCATTTAGGGCCTGTGGTTTTCTTTGTCACAGAGCCTTCTCCTCTCCTTGCTCTCGGAGTCCTCATCTGCATTAACTGCTTTTATTGCCACTCTTTCTAGATAGCATGGACATTTCTATTTTCAGTCCAGGGCACCCTTCTGAGCTTATAAAACTCACTGCCAACTTTGAATCCTCTTTTCTTTGTCTCAAAGATTCTTCAATGCAACATTCCCCAAATTGAACTCATAACTTTTCTGTGCACATGACACCATTCTCCTCATCCTTTTATAATCAAGGAAGGCATTACTTTTTAAATATATCTCCAACTGATCCTCTTTATTCCTGCTCCACCTGTATCATCCTAGCCTAGTTATCATCATTTCTTACCTGGACGACAATGGGAATGACCCACCTGCATCCACTCTGGACTATGTTTGTTCTGTTTTCTACATTTTATCCACAGGCATTTTAGAGTGTCAACCTCACCATGTCCCACCTCTGTCTAATTGTTTCTCTTGCCTTTAAGATCATGATAGAACTCTTGCAAGTGCCAAGCACTTTTCCAATTTGCTAAAATACTTCAGTAACCCTAATAGCAAGTGAAGCACCCCATCCTCAATATAATTTTAGCAGCATGTTAGTCTTAATCACCACTTTTTACTTAAAATCATAAATAATAAAGAACCATGACCTTGAAAATGTAAAGAATAAACAATATGGAATGAAGGTCTCTAAACGTATCTTCCTAGTTTTTTCCTTCAGTTTGTCTTAAATTATGTGTCCTTCTGGATGGATTGAGAAAGTAAAGGGGTAGACTGTACTTGGGAAGGAGTGCGGGAAGGTTGATGTAGGCTAGAAGTTGTGCTGGAAGTGCAGTCAGATCTGAATTGACTAGAGATCATGTTAAATACTGTAAGATCACAACTTTATGCATATCAATAATTTTTCATATTTTCCACAGTGAGAGTGATGTCAGTTTGACTGATGGCAATTGATGTCAATTGCCAATTTTATTGAATCCCAGATATCAGCTGGTTTTGCATTCACTGCCTGGTTGAGCTTTAATGTACAGATGTACCTATGACGTTGGAAAATGATTATTAGTTAAATACATTGTCACACATATTAGCCATTAGAAATTTAGTGGAAAGAACATTTTCCTCTCTGTTGCAGTTTGGTGTAAGAAATTACAACTTTTTTTTTCAAAGAGTTCAGTGGTGTGTATGTGATAAAGTTTTCACCTTATTAAGTTCCTGTAATATTGTATTATTTTATAGCAGCTCATTTAATTGTTACAAATTTGTGCTAGTGCTGAAAACTCCTTTTTATCGATTCATTAGAACGTGGAAGGATTAAGCTAACTAGTGAGTAAAAGCCCTAGGATTTGAATATGCTTCTGTCTCTAATGTCTGTAATCTTTCTTCAATATCAGTGGTTTCCAAAGTGCAGTTACCACACCAGCAGCATTAACATCACTTGGGAACTTGTTTGAAATGCAAATTACTGAGCTGCACCCCAGACCTACTTAATCAGAAACTCTGGGATCTAGCTCAGCAATAAATATTTTAGTAAGCTGTCCAGATGATTCTGATGCACACTACCTATTGAAAACCATATTGTTTTATCTCTCATAATGCACAGATAGGACAAACACCTAACATCTTTCTTATTATTTTTGTCTTACTAATTTATGGCCACTAAAACAGAATAAGCAAATAAACCAATGTTTTATTCCAACTTACTAAGCAAGAGACACCAGCCTTAATAATTAGCGTCCCCAATTATATTTAGGAGAGCATATAATTAAAAGGTTCAAATGTCTAAAAATTAATTTAATGTTCTTATTGTAAACTATATTTAACTTCAATGTCCTGTGCTAAAAGTTTTATTTCATTATGGAAACTTAATGATTCTCCAATTCCCAGGTTGAATTGCCAAGGGAAGAAACTTATAACAAGTTTGTACTTGGAGGAGAATTCTTTTGCTTTCTGTGTGGGAACAGAGCTGTTCTTTTTACACATCTGCTCTACTCCCTTTGCAAAGGATAGGGTAACCCTGAAGGCTAATAGAGTTCGTGAAGTGGGGACTGGTTAGCAGTTAGTAACAAGTGAAGCTGTACATTCTTTTGTTTTTGGCATGCGATCATGAATTAATTTGAACACCATTGCTTCACTATATTGTAGGTTGAAGAGAACTATTGTGTATGAAGAAATACATTCTGTTCTCAAAACTAATTCTAAGTCAGCCTTTGGCAAACAGTTTGTTTCTGTATTAGAGATTAACTATATTTTATTCTGGGGAATAAACATTGCTACTTAGATGTTAAATTTTAATCAGTACATATTTCCTAAAATTTGATGGGAGTTGTAGGAGTGAGGCGATAACAGGGCACAGAAGAAATCCTGAAATGCAGCCCTGACTGCCGTAGCCTTTAGCCAAGACTTCATAATTCAGCCATTGGATTTACACAAAGGGAAGGGAAACATGAATTATAACTCAAATTTATCTTTTGAAATTAATCTCATTCAAGGTACCTCGCCTCCAAATCCAGTCACTGAAAGTATACTTAAATGTTCTCCTGTGGGCTGATGCAGGGATGAAAAAGTTTAACAAAACTTTGAAGGAGATTTAAGTTGGCAATGTGTGATGTGTGAGTTGGACACATGCCAGGACCCAGTAAACCCCTGTTCCGACTTGGGGTAGGGCTTCTTGATAACCAAAAGTGGTTCGTAGAACGTTTCTCTGTGAGTAATTGGTCTCCCCAGCCTGTATGGACATGGCCCCTGCTATCAGTGTTTGAAGACTATTACTTGCCCTTAAATAGCTATGATTTAGAAAGCTTCCACTCAGGCAGTAATGTAGTTGAGTGTGTGAAAAACAGACGGCTCACCGTATGAGGTGAGTTAATATATGTAATTGGGGATACTGTACGTTGAATTCTTTGTAGGAAAAGGGGTTTACAAATTGAATCCATTAATAATGAATATCATTACTAGTGTGCTCACGACATCAAGAATAAGACCAAAGGATAAAATGCATCTCTAGCTTTTGTAACTCAAAGATGTTTTCATATCTTTAGATAATAAATGCTTGTAGCAGGTATTAGCTCATACTAAAAGTATGTGCTAGGAGATCTCCCCCTGAAGAGTTTGTCTTCTGACATGCTGAATTGCCCCAGGGCTGGTGGCGGCTTCATAAAATATGTGAGTGTTCGGTGTGGAGCTGTGGAGTTATTTATTCCTCTTCTGATACCGCATGCATGAACTGCCACTGTTTGATGAATCGCTGAAGAGAATGGGAGCTGACAAACAACTCTTCCTTTAGTGGCTGGTCACACTGACAGCATCAATAGAAAAACACATCATGGGTTCTAAAATGCCACATTTTCACCATTTACCCTGAATAAGACATGAAGCTCTTTAAGGAAAGCAGTAGTACGTTATCATTAAGGGCCAGCTGACAGAGAGGCAAGTGTGCTTTGAACTCTCTCAAGTCATCATTCTTAATTTCTTCTCTCGTTAGATGGAGGGCCCACCCACACGGGCTCTGAGCAAGGCAGGGACCATTGCACCTTTTAAAATCTCACTGATAGATTGGTCTCATCATCACCCATCCTGGCTCCTGCCCGTCCGGAGAGACTCCTGTTCTCATTAGGGTCCTGTAATGTCTGCAGCTAACATTGTTCTCATGCAAATAGAATGGCACAGAAGATAAGTGCCATGAAAATTCAATTTCCCCCGACCATCATTACCCTTTTTCTTTTAGTTATTCCCACTTCAATCTGCAGGAGGTAATGTGTGCAATCTGCTGGTACTTTTGCAAGATGATTACTACATCTTAGTAATGAATTTCCCAGCCATTGCACTAGGGGGTGTTTTAGCAGGTTCCTGAGTTTTCGGAGTGCAGACTTGGCTGCAGTCCTCACGCAGTACCTCCGCAGTGGATCCTCAGGACGGAGAACACCTACCTGATAGAACTCGGATCCAGTATTTTCCCTCCTTCAGTCCTCAATGGCACCTGTTAAGTAGGTGAATTGTATGACCTTGTCTGGAAAATGAAAATAAAGTGTGGCTATCTATCCAAATCGAAGGATAAAAACTCCTATCCGTAGATGCATAGTAATCTTTCTCTGTAGTCTCTGACCAAACTTGGATAATTTAATAAGGATGTAAAATTCACGGTATCTCATAGAAATATATTGTATGTGTAAAAGGGTGTGAGTTAAATAAATTACGGTTTAGAATGATGGAGAATTCCTACTTGGGCTCATTTAAAAACTAAGAGAATTGACGGGTACAATTTAAAATTTCTATCCTTAATCCTGTCCTTTATATTTTAAGTTCTTCAACAATGGGATTAAATATGTAAACATTGCCCTGCCAATAATATATCATGTTATCGTGGTTCTTTGTTTCTTCTGAAATTGCCCCCCCCACATCTTTATTAGCGTGGGAGTTAGTTTAAGAAAAAAAGGAGAATAAAGAGAAAAATGTAGATTTAATCAGAGATAACAGATTTGTATGTGTGTGTCTGTTATAGACACAACTATAGAATATAAATTATAGCTTCTCTGATGACTGCTATCTTAATAGAAATTGTGGAGTGCAAAAACACAGGCATATGTTTTAATATACTTTATGGAAAACTTATTTATCTCCTAAATAAATAGAGATGTGCTTTCCCAGTGATTAGCAAAGCCATTTACCTACGATAGCATTTTATCCGTGAAGAGGAATAAAAGTTTTCAAAAATTTTAGCACTCCTTTGAAAAGAAAAATGACACAGTTATAGTTTGTATAAGGCTTGGCTTGGAAAACACTTTCCCTTACAAATTGTGAAGCTATTTTTGTAGAGCATATGTTATTTATGTTATTCTATTTAAATGAGCTTGAGATATTTTTAATGGATTAACGTGTTAGATGCATTAGCCATTTCTTTTACTACTGAAATATACTTATTTAATAATAGATCCCCAGAAGTTGAAGATGTTGATACAATGAAAAGAAAAAAGAAGTCAAATTATTGCTTTACCCGAATTACTTCATTTTACAAACTGATATATATAATACCGCCAGTAATTAGGATGAAGCTATTCAGAATTATCTCTGGGGCATACCATGCAGCTTAGATGTGAAGAGTGGCCAACATGTGGTACAGAAAATATATCTGAACTACAGTTGCAATGCTGTTACTTCAAGTTGCACACCAAGCATATAATTATTGCATTCTTGGTATGTAATTACATAGGAGTTACAGTTTATATTGACCTCAAGAAATACAGATACTGTAATTTTAGACTAAAAAATAGAACTTGAATGTGAAATTGTATGTCGATTTTGAATGGCTTGTATTGCAAATCTGGTCTCCCGAAGAATAATGTATTGCTATGATGACTTCCCCAATTTCCTATTAGAATAGGCACTCGAATATATAAAGTGTTATTAAAGCATCCTTTATGACTGAATGGTTAACTGGTTACACAGATAGGTAAAAGAAGGAGTACTCCAGTGGGTTGGACGAAGCTGCTAATTACAACCCTCCCTACCCGTAAGCTTCATGGTCTGCACTTCTCAGAAAGATAGAGCCAATGGAGCATGACTGCCTAGGGCTTCACAGTCCCTGGGGGTGTTCGTTGTTTGTTTAGGTGTTGAGAAACACACATTATGACCGTAATAATAATTATATATTTGGAATTGGATTTTTGCATCTGCACCACAAGGTTCCATCTTCCATAAAAATGCAACCTCAGCACCATTTTTATGATGCTTCATTTGCATATGGAGCCAGAACTATTCAAACACGGGTGTTATTTGACTATGTGTCCACTATTGTTAATTTAACATAATATTAAATGTTCCCAGCAACCACTCTTCAAGCAATGTTTCAACTCTTTATTAAGGACAAGTATGTGTCTACAGTCTTTAGTTGATATGAAAAGTAAGGTTAAAAGGTTATAAATTATTTTCTATTATCAGAGTAATATCCACCTTCTTACACTTGTTCACAATATGACAAAAGTGAAGCAGGTGAGCTTTGTTTATTTGGATGATTCCATATCAATTAGATTTTATTTTCTGAAAGATAGCCCAAAGATACTCTATTTTTGTCTCCTCTTAAGAAATCAGATTCAGAAATAAAAAAGAAATCAATTTGAAAATTATTTAATACTTTAGCTTTCATTCTCTCCCATGTATTTTCTAAAAATATGTCTTCTTTTCTTTGTTTCTCTTCTGACAGGGAACAGTCATTAGGGTTTTGTTTTTGTTTGTTTGTTTTAATTCTTTTCTACCTCCTTCCTATTATTTCTTATCCCATTCTCTGCTTTCATGTTTCTTTACTGAAACACATAGTTTTTCCATATATTTATCCATATATGGAATTTTTCATATGTATATCAAATTAGTAACTTCATCCAAATTATGTACAAAGCATGATCTGAAAGTAATACAGGAACAGAACTTCTCTATTGCAAATTCAGTGTGCCAATTAAAAAAAATCTCTTTCTAAAGAAAATATAGATATAATTCATCTCTTCCAACATTCAATGTGTAAAAACTTTAGGGTTAAAATCCTAAGTTTTCACTTAGGGCATTTGTAAACTTTCTTAAGTCATGGTTCTCCCATATCACAAATAGAAGACATATGGCAAAAAGTATACTCTGTGAAATATAATAGTTACAAAAGAAAAAAGAAAAAAGAAAAATAAAACAATTTCAGAATAAATATTATGTCTGTACCAGTAAAAGTTTTTATCAGATTTTTATTTTCATAGTTTAAGCTTTGACATTGTTGGGTGCTTTAAGAATATATAATTCTGATTGGAAGGTGGATATTAAAATCATATACGACTTAACAAACATTGACCGTACATGTTTAGGTATCCTACATAAAAGCATTGTGTTAGGACAAAAGCTCTCATTGTCTTCTACGTTTAATTAAAATAATTTCAAGCAAATGAAGAACAGTGTTTCCACAGGCAAGATCCAAGAAGTGCCATCTTATACTTGCCAAGTTTAGTGTCAATGAATTCTTGAAATCTTGCTAATGGAAACAGTATACACCTGCCTATGTGTCATTCCCTCCCTGATAAAAAGTGATGTGGCATTGTACATTAAAAACAATCTCCCTCTGATATGAATCATATAACTTATCTTTTATAAATGGTATGCATTTCCCTTTTTCTCTAGTAAGCTTACAAGGGGTTTAAAGCATTTGGCCAGGAGGTGTGGGGGAGGAGGTGGGTGGGGATTGGCACTAGAGGTGGAAAACTCTAAAAATCTTCCAGGTTAGGATTTAAGACTATTACTTTCGAGATTTCAGTAAAGTTGGTGTTACAAATTTTGCTTCTTTTAAATATGTATAACGTTTTTGCACTCCCTGATGTCAACCACGTCCCCTAGCTTTGAAAATGTATACAACAAAAATATTCTTCTTGCCATCTAAACATGATATAGGAAGAAAGAACCCATACATAGATTTTCTAAATGTTATTTTACATTATATACATCATCCAAAAATATCAATGAATGAGAGTTCATCATTGCTGTAAGGGAGAATTCTAGCTGATTCTGACAGTAGTCCTGCAAATCATTACACTGTTAACTTACAGGGATCGCAATAAGCCAATGACATATTGTGTCCTGGACCATTTATTTCTTAATCCTGTATATTATAAAACTCCTTATAGCAGTCAACTATACTTGCTGATGTCTTTTTAGGGTTCTCTGCTATCTTGCTTCATAGGACCCTCTCATTTCATGTTATGATATTTTTCATAATGTGAAATCACATCTGCATGTTCATTTGTTTAATATCTGTTTTCTCGATGGCTCTTATTTGTTAAACGACTTACATGTGATACTTAGACATGGTCTGGGACACATATAAGAGCTCAAGAAAATTATGTTGGGGGTTACAATAGTTTAAATGTCTTACTTTTTTTTATATCTATGTTTTAATTTATTTTTGGCATAACCAAAAATGGTCCCTCTTGAAGGATGGATGGATAGCTGAACAGGTATACATAGAACTAAATGCAGGTATACTCATATGAACACAGAATTATTTAGTTCTTAATATGAACATGTTTGAATCAACTAGGTATTTCATCAGTTCCCCAGTGCATTGAAATAGTCCGATAAGGAGAATCCACTCTAACACAGAAACACATAGATAAAATAGTATGTGGGTGTCAATATCCTGGTTGTGATATTGTACTATGCTTTTGCAACATGTGACCATCGATGGAAACTAGGTCAAGGGTATATAGCATCTCCCTATATTATTTTTCTAACTGCATATGAATCTAAAATTATCTAAAATAAAAAGTTTAATAAAAATGGTATGTGGAATTTGTGTAAGAACAGTACCAGATGTAGAAAATGAAAAATAAGACAACTCTACTTATTATTATTGTGGCAATTGGAGATATTTTGTGTTCATAATTTAATATTTTAAAGAATGGGCTGGGGGTGCCTGGGTGGCTCAGTGTGTTAAGTGCCTGACTCTTGATTTCTGATCAGGTCATGATCTCAGGGTCCGGAGATGAGTCTGAGTAGGGCTCCACACTCAGCAGGGAGTTTGTTTTCCCTTTCTCTCTCCCTCTGCTCCTCCCTCCCCTTTTTTTCTCTCTCTCTAAAATAAATAAGATGAATCTTAAAAAAAAATAAGCATTGAGCCAGCCTAAGAGACATTTAAAAACATCAACGATGATCTGTTAGTACGTTTATGAGATTTCCATAATGCCCAATTCCTGTATTTTAATAATTTCAATTAAATTATAACATGCATGCAGAAAAGTAAAAAAAAATTCATATTCAATGTGATGAATTTTTAGAAACTGAACAAACCTGTGTAACCAGCACCCGAAGAGATAAAGGAAACTCTGTGCTGACTTCTGACTCCATAGATTGAGTCTTTTTCACCCCTTTTTTCTGTTTTGAAAAATTTAGATGTATCAAAAAGTTTTAATATTAGTGCATACACTAAATATTAATAAATATTTAAAATAACTAAAATATAATAAAATGTTAACAAATAAATATATATAATAAATATTTACAAATATAGCCAAAGTTTCCTTATCTCTTTATATATACACACACCATTTGAAAGCTACTTGCAGGTAGGAACATTTGATCAATAAGTACTCCAGCATGCATCTCCCAGGAGCAAGAACATTGTCCTACATGACCTCAATAAAACTTTCACACTCAGGAAATCAAAATTGATACAACACCATCATTTAATAAAAAGTCCATATCCAAATATCCCCCATTATTCCAATTATGTCCATTATTACTTTTTGGTACAAGATCCAATTTAGAATCATGAAAGTTTTTTTAAATGTCCCTTTACTCTCTCCCTCTATTTCTCTTTTTGCTTTGAATGTTTTCTAGCACTTTTTGTTTGTTTTTCACAACACGGAAGTTTTTAAGGAGTCCAGGCCAGCTGTTTTATAGAAAGATGTCTCATATCTACTTATGTCTTAGAGAAAATTTACAAATTTGGACTCATTAAAATTTATGGTCTTTTGAAATATTTTCTTTTAAAACTGTAGTTTAGCATCTGGCCCATATTAGGTAATAAGTAGGTGATCTGGTGATAGTTCATTGGATTTCCAGGTAGAAAAATCTACATCCAATTCCAACTCTGTTACAAACTATGTGAACTCAGGGAAATCTGTAGGTCTCTTTAGACCTTAAATTCCTCATATTTGAAATGGACAGGTTGGATTTCCTTCGATTCCTAAAATTCTATTATGTTTATTTAAACATTACATAAGACCATGGTACCGTGTTTGAAATTAGTATTACTACTGTGGAATAGACAATTATATCAATACTTTGCCCTTTACTGCTTTGGGTAGAATAGCAATCCATCCTACATTCTTAGGAATGCTATGCTTGAGTATATTCTGAACTGAATTTCAGAACATTCTGAATTGAATTTATACTATGAAAATTTTATACAACTTGTCTAATTTAAATTTCCAAGCCATTAAAATATTTTTTTGAAGAGCTGGCTTTCTTCACCACCAAATATACTCTCTTGTTGTATGCCTCACAGCCTACCTTAGCACTTTTCTTCTTTCCTTGAGTTCTAAGTTTAAGAGGGTCTACTAGAGTGGCAGTTAGACTATGTATATATTTTTTTGCTATGTACAGTTGACCCTTGAAAACGTGGGGGCTAGGGACACCCAACACCTTGTGCAGTTGAAAATGTGTGTGTAACTTTTGACTTTCTCCAAACTTAACTACTTAGAGCCTTCTGTGGATCAGAAGTCCTGCTGACAACATAAACAGACAATTAGCATATATTTTAGTATGTTATATATATAGTATATCCTAAATTCTTACAATAAAGTAAGCTAGAGAAGAGAAAATGTTATTTAAAAAATCATAAGAGAGAGAAATTGCATTTGCAGTACTATACTGTAAAAAATTCACATATAAACGGACCCATGCAATTCCAGCCTATATTGTTCAAGGGCCAACTATATTTTATTTTGTAACTATATAAATGTTTTTCTACACTCCCCAACAATCACTTAATTTCCTGTGCAATGTTCAGAACTTAGGGAAGTATGGCAGGATTAGATAAAACTTAAAAGCACGTTTGTGGAGTACATTACCATTGTTACAGCGGTGGTTCATTTTTTAAAATATGTGGTGTATTACCCCTCGGATCTTCTCACTTCACAATTTTGTCGTATTTTTACGGAAGATTCTGTGTCACTTCCATCGGAATTATTGCAGTATGGAACCTTCTCTCTAATTGTCTACAAAGAGAGGTGACACGATCTTTCTCTGCTGCATTAACTTTATTTTTCCCTGTAAAACATTAACGTGGCAAAACTCAGCTTGTAAATGAGAGACTTGTCTTCATTTTGATCAGAGAAATGAAATTTATAATTCAAAGGAGAAAAGGACATTAACTTACTGCTTGGCCTGGAAAAGTGTTGCAATGTGCCAATTTGGTTCTCATAAGGTTGATTCCAAATATCACCATTAAGGTGTTGATTGTGTCCCTTTAGTAAAAAGCTGAGGGTGCAGTGAACTCTCCAGTGGCTTGACATTCCATCATTATACTTGGATCTCCACAACATTAAACCTTCTAAGAATTTTGCTAAACGTGCCATCTGTCCCCATGATAAAGTCAATGGTAGAATGGCTGTGTAACCAGTATGGTTCCTAACCTTGATGCTAGTTTTGTCTGTGTACAATTAAAAGAAGTATCACCATGTAATCCTTCTTTTTATAGTTATCTGTCCTGCATGGGGAGTACTTTTCACTCAATTACATTTGCGAATTTATAGCTTTAAAAACTAGCAGGTAAAACAGAAAATAGCAAGTCAGATTTGAAATTTTGATCTTCCTTTCCACCATGGAGACCCAGGCAGTGGAGCTATTGGACCTGGTTACATTGCTCACACTCTTATAGTAATTTGTTTATTTCATAGTAATGTGTGTGTATATCATCAGAATGTTACATCTTTATAGCAGATAGCATCCAAGTTTAATTTTTTGCCCCAGCACCTAGTAAGTACATAACCCATAGCAGGGAATGTAAACAAAAAAACTAGAAAGTCTGCTCAACCGGGGAGTATTTTAATGATTGAATTAAAAATGGTCCCAATTGTCCCTGCCAGTGAGTTCCCTTTGCACATGGAGTCCTCCTGCCTGTGTCATCTTGAAGAATTCTAGAATTCATCTCAGGGAAGGACAAAATTGGTGCTGGACTGTGCAGACTTGTCCATTCTCATTTACGCAAATGTTTTCTACCAGGTTTAGGTAACTGTTTTGTGCCAAGTGTGTTTTGTCTTTAAGTGCTACCAGAAAATGGGTGGAAACAGTGATTTCATTTCTAGTGTTCAAAGGAAAGGAGTGAATGAGTACAGAGTAAGGATTCTGTTCTGATTGTACCTGTACATAAAATGGACAACATTCAGATTTCAGCTTCTAAAAAATATGAATGTATAAAATGTGTGTCTGTGCTCATTGAGCTCATGAGCAAATAATTAGGCTATGTTATAAATAAATTGTTAGTTTTAAAATTTCACTTGGATACTTGGATTTTTTTTTTTTTTAGCATTCCTAGTGGGATGTTTTAGATCCCATGACTAAAATGGCCTTCTGTTTCATTTTTTGTGTTCCAAGCTTTAATGAACCTTTATCATTATCTACTAGACAGGAGTTCTAAATTAAAATAAAATGAGATTGTAAGACTCTGACTTGCCACTCATTTGTAAATCACCCTTACCAGGTAACAGAATTAGATTTAAACTCCTAAAAAAAGTTTCCATTAATATTAATAAAATTTTCCTATGTTAAATAGAATATTAGTTTCTACAGTTGGAATTTTGTGAATACTATTACTGAAAATTACTTTGTCACTCTAAGAAGGTATTCATGAGTTAAAAGTGTTCCAGAAGGGCAGAGATTACAAGGGAAACAGGCATAGTTCCCCACTAAGGTGATGGGAGTTGAGCAGAAGCCTCCCCACGGCTGTCCTCCCAGAGGCTCTTGGGGGTGGGATGGGATCTGACAGTGATGGGCTTCCCTTGGTTGGTTCCTTCCTTTGTACATAACTCTGGTCCAGAAATAGAGCAGCACATCACGCTCCCAGACTGACACAGGGAAGCTTCATAAATCAGCAAGTGAGTGTTCTGGCATGATCCTTTAGCCACTGCCTTCCCTCTAGAGCTGACACCTGTCACCTTTTAAAGAGTGTACATTCTCTGTCAGCTGTAGCTGAATTCTGTCTTTTCTTTATCTCCTCCCGTATTCTGCCTAGGTGGTATTATCTGGGTGGCTGCCCATATATTATTAAATCCTTGTCATTAT
Organism: Ailuropoda melanoleuca; assembly: GCF_002007445.2. Classification (NCBI taxonomy): domain Eukaryota; kingdom Metazoa; phylum Chordata; class Mammalia; order Carnivora; family Ursidae; genus Ailuropoda; species Ailuropoda melanoleuca. The sequence continues at coordinate 28,862,685 of NC_048218.1, forward strand.
GGGTTAGGTTGTTTTTTATTTATGTCTAAAATCTTGGAATTTCCTTAGAGTAATTGGGTATATAGCCTAAAATAATCTAAAATACATTTCTTTTATAAAAGATAATACACATGTAAATGTATGAACACAGACCTAATTGCATGTATTTTTAATCACTGTTAAAATATTGCATGTAATGGTCTTGTATGATAACTAATACTTTAGAGCATTTTAAATGATAAGAATCCTTAAGTATCTGTATGTGTTAGGGATTTGAAGAGCTTTGAACATTAATCAGACTGTAACCATTGCCATGAAGTCAGTAACCATTGGTTATTTTTTTAATTAAATAATATGTATCTTCCCTGTGAAACACATTTCACTTTAGTTGAAAGGCATACGTTAATCAATTGTACTGTTATCTGGTTTCATTTTATTGTAATATATTTTACAGGTAAATAACACAATACAATCCTTTAGCTTTTAGAGATATAAGGTTGTGAAAATGTTTAAAAATTTGGCAAGTCACAAATCTACATGAGCAGAAATTTATGTCTCTCCAGTGTTTCCTATTAATGACATTAAAAATAAAATATTTAATACACATTGGGGAATTCTCTACCCCTCCCAAATTAATGTCTTAAATCTTACTGTGAATTTTAGTGAAGCAAACAAGGACCACAAGGTGTTTGTAATTGGGGGGTATTAAGTGTAGAATACAAGTAGAGAGTGCTTAAAAGGGACAGAAAAAGTCAGTTGCCTATTGATTGGACTGTGGTGGGATAAATGTGTGGCTTCTGCCCTTAATGGAAGCTGATTGTTCAGGGATGTGCCGGCGAGACTGGTCGATTCTTGAGCTGTTGTTTACTGGGAAGGACAATATCAATTTTCCAGAGGGATGATTGGTGGGATGTCAAGGCTGTCACCCTTTTCTCCTCGTCACTGACAGACAGCCTAGTGACAATTACCAGTGATGGGACATTGCCTGCATTGGCATATACACTGGAGGATATAACTGGCAAACAAAAAACAAAAAAACAAAAAAAAAAAAAAAGGAAGAAAGCAGTCCTGTAAAAAAGACATAATCAGCAGTTGTCAGGACTGGTTACATATATGATGTCTGAATAACAGGGCCGCACCACATTACCTTTACCTCTGATGTAACATGGACCCTGCCTCATCCTGCTTTGAAAATTAATCATGGAATTTCGGGGGTGGGGTAGCATTAGTTGTTGGCATTATTTGTTTGAGTTCGTATCAGAACAAAACATATTTTCTCTTTACTTTTTCTAATTAAAATGGACTTTGGCGAATTCAAATGGGCTTGAAAATAGATACTTTTATTCTTTAGAAATAATCACATTTGTAGTATATTTCATGAGTGAAGATAACTTTTATGACTTTCCCTCCTCGTCACATGTTATTGGCCAAAGTCCAAATGTACAACTTGTGTATTGCGTTGATTGGTATCAGAATGAAACACTAACCTCCATCACTTTGGCAAAAAGGCATCATTAAAATTGCTGGGCAGAGTGGGTAGTACATATACATATCTACCTGATTGTCTATAAAGGCTCATCTTTCCATTTCTCTGTGTTCTATTGTTTAATAGTTTCAAGTAAGTTTAAAGATAAAGAGCAGTATTTCCAATGCCTACCTTAGTTGTAGAGAAACTAACACCTAAACTAGTCAGACCACCTGGAGCATGGGAATTGCCAGTTACCTGTATTTTTTCTTTTCCTCAGGAAGAGATTTTTCTTTGTATTAGTTTGTAAAAGTCATTTATTTAGTTAATTACATTGAGGCTAATCATTTCATAAATTTAGTGTATTCTGCTGGAATTTTACTGTTTAGAAAAATTCACAATGACTATAGTTTTACACATTCAAATTTATATGTATTTGTTTTGTATGAATTAGACATTTTTCCCTACTGCAGATTTCCTTAACATCAAAATGAAAATACCTATACGTAGATAGATAAACACATTTTTGTCTACTTCCTCAGAAGTAGAATAGACTGGGAACAGTTTAGAGGCTATTCTCAATTGTCTCATGAGAGTTGCTTTCTATAGAATTGGTCACTGTAGAGATGAAAATAATTTGATATATGATGTTGGTTTTCTACAGTCTGTGTGGCATTCGTGACATACATCAGATATGTTTTTTCTTTGTGAAAAATATGTTCTTAAATACTATTTATATGATTTTGAAAGGAATGTTTTTATTACAGAATTTGGCAAATATTAAAAAGAACAAACTACGAAACAAAAATTACCTACCATTTACAGGAAAAATTGTTAACATTTTCATATTTGTCCATTTTAAAATTTTATGAGTTTATACGTGTGTGCGTTCTTTTAAGTGCTTTCAGTGATGCTATTTTCAAGCTTGGTAAATGTATCGATAAGTCTATGATTTTGGTGGTATCCTTTTATTTTAAGCAAGTAAGTTACAATACTGTCAAGTGATTGAATATGGGGTTTTTTTCTGATAGGGCTTGTAAGATGCCATACAAAAGTTATCTTAATTTCCTCTCATAAACCACCAGCTAATTGATTTTCCATTGCACTCATTAAAAATAGATACTTAGCTTTTCAAAAGATTGTCTCGGAAAACCAAGGCCCGGCACAAGTCCTCTGGGATGCCATCAACTGACCATTCCATCAGCCCTAAAATAGTGGCCCTCCTACTTGTCAGAACTGAAGTATTTATCCCATTTCCCAGCAGATAAACATTTGCAAGGCAAATAATAAATTAGCCATTAATCAGAAGAATGTTTGCCTTCAATGAACTCTGAATGGAGTGGAGATGTCAGGTAGATAGACAAGGTAAATCAGCAAGGCAGAATCAATCCCTAGGAAGCGCCACCGTAATTTAGAAAGTGTGGCCGGTATGTTTAGAGACTTTGGAAGTTAAGGACATTTTGTGAAGGAGAAAAGCTATTTAGAAGGTACAGGTAGATTATAAGAATAGATAGCATGTTAACAATTTTTATATATTTAAGCCTCTGATATAATGATATGTCATTTAGAAATTTGATTTTAAAAATGTCAAATATTTATTTTTAAAATCTTTATATATTGTAATATATTTTTTCAATCCCAGGAGAGTGTTCATGTTTTATGAAAAGTTTCCATGCCATTATTTTTTCAAGTTAACAATTTGGCAAGTTTATTGCTTTGAAAATAAGAAATGACCTTGATATTTTAGTATTTTTTTTTTCCTCATTGCATTTANATTTTTTTTCCTCATTGCATTTGTCCTTTCACATGTTTGATACAAAGACTCAGATTTGGAATCTGAGGGGCTTTGCTCTGCCACATAAAAATACCTCATCTTGACCTTTTTTGACCCTCAATTTCCTTATTCGTAAAATAGGGATAATAATGCCCATCTCAAGGAGTTTTCATAAGAAATTAAATGATGAAACAAATGAAATGTGTGTGTGTGTGTGTGTATATATATATACATATATATGTATATTCTCCTAACACAGGCTTGACACTGTTATTTTTTTAACAAAGAAGACATGTGCATGTTATATCAGTTTATTCTAAAGCATTATTAATATTTAATCATTTCAAAAACATTTTTGTAATCAGTTAGCAATGCATATTTTGTTTCTGCAGATATTATATCTGAAGGGTTTTAGCAGGCCCAGTGGTTATAAAGAGGGAATATTATCTCCCACAATTCTCTTGAGATTAGAAACTACAACCTTTGTTGTCTTAGAATTGACCAGAAGGGAAATTGCTCTTGATTCCAAACACCTACCATCTGGCTTGTTCTATCTTCTCATTGTGATATACAATGCCTCAGGCATTCTAAAAGTTAAATGCGCTATATATCCCCAACTTTCCACGTGTTTATTATTTATTTATTTACCAAAAGTATAAGAAAGAATGAAAGTAAATGGAATAATCATAATCCTCAGCACTGTGTTCCAAACTCTTTATTTATCACTCACTCATGGTTTTTTTTTTTTTTTTCTTTTATGAGTAGAATTCTATCCTCAAGCTAGGTTTCCTGAACTAAGTAGTTTATAAAGTAATGATACCTTTTAACCAAGACATTTACTGGATCATAGGTGTACCATCCCCATAGCTTCGATTGACTAAGAAAATCCTTCTAATCGTGAATTTTAAATAAGACTTGGAATGGTAATTAGCATTGCCTCAAGCATAGAGAACAATTAAAATGTTTTGAAATTTTAAAATATATAAATGACTCTTTCAAAGAAGAGGTTTCCTTACACAACCCATAAAGTGATATATTAACCTCCATTAATAGATTTTAAATTGAAAGCATTTAGGCCAAAAACTTTCCAACTCAGCCATTTTTTTTTAACTTAGCTATTTTTTTTAATTAAAAAAAATTATTCATTCCTGTGGATCTCCCCTCTTCCCATAGCACCTTTGTCTTTTACTCTTAGAAGATAACTTTAACCTGTATTTCACGAAGAAATATGGAGTTATTATATATGAATTATTTCAGTTTTTTCCCGTTTATCTCAAGATTGCTCCAAAGTGTCTTTCTCTTTGGTTCTGTTCTGATACTCTTGTCTAAGACTGTCTTGCCTAGTTATATTTATGGTTTTCATTTACTCCCATTCTGTATTTGATACATATCTGTTCTTTCTGAAATTTCACTCTTTATTGAACACCCTTAAAACAGAAACATACCTCTCTTCCATGCCAAACTTAGAACAATATAGGTAAATTAAAAAAAAAAAAATCTATAGGGCTTCCTAAAGAAAAAAAAATACGTTTGGAGTTGGAAAATAAAAAGGCTTCATAAGACAGTGACATTTTGAAGATATTCTTTAATATTTTAAAGCCTGTCATAACATAAATATGACTAATGGTTATCATGAAACATTTTTTTAAAAAATATAACTCACTTTTAATCCCTAAAGCATACAATTAGTCACATAATCCTAATAGTTTCAATTAACAATGCATGTATTTTTCACACCTTGTGAAAAGTTCCATTACTGTTTCCATTCTATAGATGTGGAAAGTGAGTCAAAGAGAAATTAAAAACTTGCCTGAAGTCATACATCTAGTAACTGTTAGAGCTAAAGCTTATAATAGTTGACTCTAGAGTGTTTCCCTGACCACTATACTTACTACCTCTCCACACAGTACTTGCATATATTATTGACTATAAAGCTGTTGGGTCTATAAGCTTAGCTTTCCAAATTTATTTGCAGAGTTAGTTTTTTCTTTGTACGTGGAACATCTAAAAGGGAATGAGTAACATGAGACAGGAACAGAAATGCAGATTGGAACTATATCATAGAGGTTCTTGAATTCTAGACTCAAAATTCTTAGTGTGTAATGAGGAGTCATCAAAAGTTTTGAACATGAAGTGACAGTACTGGGGCTTATGTGTTAGCAAATGTAGGCTAAGTTGAAACAGAAAACATTGTTAAAATGGATAATCATTTGGAAGCTGTTATAGTAATGTGGGTGAGAAACTGTGAAGCCTAAATCAGGAAGGTGATAGTGTAATGGAAAGGACATAAATACGTCAGAGTAGTTTAGGTAGAATTCATAGGATTTTCAAGCTGGGATAGTCATGGACCTTAGGATCAAAGGCAAGGGTGGAAAGAGATAACTCCAAGATTTTAAATCCATGACTGAGAAGATCAAGGAGCCATTAGTGCAAACTGGAATATTGGGAAGACAATCTGATTTGGGTAATATCTGGCTTGGTTCATGTAAATTTTGATATATTCATTGAAAACCCAGATAAAGATTTGGAAATGTCATTTTAAAAGGAGAGAGAGAAGTCAGAGGCAGAAAATGTTTTTTGGAATCGTCTAGTTAAGGGAAGTTGATGCTGTTTGAGTAGACAGAATCACTGAAGAATAAAAAGTACAGGAAAAAAGCGAGAGAGAGAGAAGGTGAGAATTAGCCTGCAGTGGCACTGACATTTAAGTAGCAAAAAGCAGGTGCAGGAGGAGTAGGAAAGGATACCTCCAAAACGTTGAATGAATCTGGGGAGTCATAAACAAAGAAAGAAGAGCACCTGGGTGGCTCAGTTGGTGAAGCATCTGCCTTTGGCTCAGGTCATGATCCTGGAGTCCTGGGATCGAGCCCCGCATCAGGTTGTCTGCTTGGTGGAGAATCTGCTTCTCCCTCTCCCTCGGTGCTCTTTCTCTCAAATAAATAAATAAAATATTTTTTAAAAATTTAAAAACCCAGATATGTATATGATGTTTATGTGGACAGATTGTCCATTTGAGTACTTTCAGGATTTGTGTACCTTTAAACTATTTGTTCATAAACACATAACCTCTAAAGTAAGTTTTAGGGTTTGTAATTGATTTTTTTTTATTGTTTCAAACGTCTTTAAAATTATAATGCAACCCAATAGGGAAATATGAGCTGGTCTACACTCTTTATCTTATACATAGCATTTCAGAAGCATATATCATAATAAAGACCACAATTCACTTTGTGTTTTTCTTTAATTTTATGAATTGATTATTCTTTATCTCTACTGCCAAAAATTTGTGGGTCTTACTAGATGCACACATGCTTAAGCTGAAAAAACAAAAAAAGATTGTAGATTAATGAAAATAAGTTGTTTCATTTTCTTAGGAATAAATTGCAATATGTTGAAGCTATCAGAATGAATTTTGGTCCAGAAGTATGTGACATCTTATTTTGGTTAACTGCGGTTTACTTTTATTATGTAAAATTTCCACACTGAAGACTGAGAATCTGACCAAAACCAGGAAGCAAAAATACAAACTTGACACTCTGTACATCAAAAACAACAAAATGTTGGGGCACCTGGGTGGCACAGCGGTTAAGCATCTGCCTTCGGCTCAGGGCGTGATCCCGGCGTTATGGGATCGAGCCCCACATCGGGCTCCTCCGCTATGAGCCTGCTTCTTCCTCTCCCACTCCCCCTGCTTGTGTTCCCTCTCTCACTGGCTGTCTCTATCTCTGTCGAATAAATAAATAAAATCTTAAAAAAAAAAGCCCAAAATGTTAAACTCTTTATTTACAAAGAATATCTTTGAATAGACTATCGGTAATTTGTTTTGTGAATTCATTAAGTTTTTCGATAAGAAAATACATAAAATACACAAACGTAGTTCAAACGAATGTCAGTGTTAGCCACTGGCTATTTGTTTCCCTCCACCTGACTTTGTTTGAAGACTTTGGATCAATCTCGTTAATTAGAATGGAAAATATAAAAACACAGCCAAAGTACTTTTGCATTTTCACAAAATTTTAAGTCCAAAACCTCTGAAGATTTGTTTAAATCTAGACAGATGAATATGAAATATGCTCTTCATCCTGTCCTTTGGTTTTAAGAACCTATCTGCTTTAACCACCAAATAATATTTTCCTATTTCATATTCTCTTTTCATGTAATAATAGGATCATTTCATTTTTTTGGTGATAGTTTTCAGTATACCTTTCCATTTTTCTGATTAATCACATATATTGGAAATTAGATTTGTAATCAGTAGTAAAGAGGATAGAAATGTCACATACCCTACAAAGATTGTGCATGAATTGATTTAAGTAAATTTTTTTCCTTCATGCTTTCCAGTTAAGCAGCATAGATTTCCCTCTCATTCATAAATATGTATGTGTATGTACAAGAGAAGTGTTGCATTTATCATCCCAAACTTCAGCGCTTCCTAATACATTCAACTCAATGTGTATTGAGCATCTGCTATATCAGAGACAGAACAGTAGATAATAGAGACAATGATTTGTCCTTATAGAGCTTCCATGTAACGGGGTAGGCAGAAGAGAAATGTACAAATGACATTAAATTTAACAATAGGAAGAGAGTAAAGACAACAGAAAAGACAAGAGAATAGAAAGTGTTGGGGAGGGGATACCACAGAAGGTAGGAAAGATGGAAACAGCAATGGGACAAGACAGGCCTTGCAGATATCTGCTGCAGACTCTGTCAATAAGGTATAATCCAGGGTGCCTGGGTGGCACAGCGGTTAAGCGTCTGCCTCCGGCTCAGGGCGTGATCCTGGCGTTATGGGATCGAGCCCCACATCAGGCTCCTCCGCTAGGAGCCTGTTTCTTCCTCTCCCACTCTCCCTGCTTGTGTTCCCTCTCTCACTGCCTGTCTCCATCTCTGTCGAATAAATAAATAAAATCTTTAAAAAAAGGGTATAATCCATATTTCTCTTTCCCACTTAACTCATCATTTTGTAGAAACTGGAGTTGCCAACACATGGATTAGGATGTGATTTCAGAATACTTCAAAGCTCTATCACGTAGAACTAATGTCTATGACTCAGTTGTAGATTTTGATATGTTAAAGGAAAATGTGCTCTTCAATGTGTTTGCCCTTAACCCATGCTCAACAGCCTTGATTTGAAATCTCTAAAACCTGCTTGACACAAAATGTACACATTCTGCTTTATTAAACAGTTGAGAATGTATGCTCAGGAGAACCCCAAAGGAAAAATTTTAAAAATCTAAGCAACTAATCAGTATTTCAAATAAGCACTGTTTTAGTTCATTGAAATAATTTTTAACCTTCTCAAGATACTTGTATGTACAAGTATTTGTTGCCATGTATATATAAAAATCCTCAACTACATAAAATTTTTTGGCTCATAATTGCATTTATATATTTTTACTAACGTTTTTAAAATATGGGGCACCTGGGTGGCTCAGTCATTAAGCATCTGCCTTTGGCTAAGATCATGATCCCAGAGTCCTGGGATTGAGCCCCGCATTGAGCTCCCTGTTCAGCAAGGAGCCTGCTTCTCCCCTCGCTCTGCCTGCCGTTCCCCCTACTTGTGCTTGCTCTCTCTCTCTCTCTGTCAAATAAATAAATAAAATCTTAAAAAAAAAAAAAGATGTAACTGTTCTTTTTTTCTTTAGTAAATTGCAGAAATACCTTGAAAATAGAAAGTCTATGAATAATAAAAGCAAATTTAGTCTTTTTTCTTTCAAAATGGTAAGCTCGAGTCTGAGTTGGGACAGAAATCTCATCTTGTCTCTATTCTTGCTATTGTTTAGACATCACACTGACGCTAGGTGTGCTTGAATACTGATATCATGGTGGATGACTTGGGTATCTGCAATAGTTCCTAAAGAATTCATTGTGAAGGACTTTGTATCTTAGGTATACAGTAACATAGAGTATGTGGTTAGTTACTATATGTATTCCTTTTATTTCTGAATTAGTCATTCTCCACACACCTGTGTGGTTCAGTCCATTAAGCGTCTGCCTTTGGCTCAGATCATGATCCCAGAGTCCTGGGATCAAGCCCTACATCCGGCTCCCTGCTCAGCGGGGAGTCTGCTTCCCCCTCTGCCCCTCACCCTGCTCCTGCTCTCTCTCTCTCAAATAAATAAAATCTTTAAAAAAATAAATTACTCTCATTACTAGCCACAGAATATTCCTTAGAAACACTGAATATGAAAGACTTTTTTTTTTTTTAAAGATTTTATTTATTTGACAGAGAGACAGCCAGCGAGAGAGGGAACACAGCAGGGGAGTGGGAGAGGAAGAAGCAGGCTCCCAGCAGACGAGATGGATGTGGGACTCGATCCTGGAACACCAGGATCACGCCCTGAGCCGAAGGCAGACGCTTAACGACTGCACTACCCAGGAGCCCCAAAAGACTTTTTTTTTAAAACTGTCTTTTGCATAATGCAAATTCGGAGAGCTTTAATATTAGTAACTGCCTGTAGGTATAGTTTGTCAGTGTCCTTTCCATCTTTGACAACAGGCTTCAAAACTCCTGGTCACTTGCTAATAACACTTCACTTCTCAGGAGATTGAATTGCTATAGGCAAGTTTACTTAATAAATCTACAAAGAATAAAAAAGTTAAATTAAATAGAAGACTCATGTACATATCTCCTTTTCAATTATTTTTGCTATGTTGCCATGCAAATATATTTTATTCTTTCACATTCAGTGTATGAATGTGTACAAACACGTTTTTAACAAAATTTATGTTTTGAAAAAAATTGGTTTATTTAAAAAATCATAAAAATTTTAGGTGAAGATGGTAGGACCGGGAGAAATATCTAATCAAAAGTAAGAGGCAGGGAAAAAGTCGCATTTTAAATTTGTGCAGCAGCAAGGTAATAAGAATGAATGGCATTAAAAAGAATGGATCGATACCCTTTTCTGTTGTTATCCAGTCCTTTTTTAAAAATTTTATACATAAATACATTATCTTAAATCTCCCATAGACTTTGTTGCCTTTCAAAAGGACACGAATGAGCAAATGTAACAAACCAGAGAAGAGGTTGCTTTTATGAAGGAAATCCCTGAGACTACAAGAAAAGGTCTGAAACAATGAGTAAAGTTTTGGTTAAATTGTCTCTTAACAAGTTGCAGTCCTGGGTATCCTCTGTTAAGGAGATACTTTCGTGAACAGGAGCCCATTTGTAATTAGATAAGGAAGACTGACAGCAACAGTGAGTTAGTGGCTCCCATGGAATGACAAGTATTGACTGAATACCGGGCTGGGTTTGAGAGGGGGAGGGGGTCGATAAAAGCATCAGTGCTTGTTTGGAGTACCACTGCCAGCGATGCATTAATTTACCGCCTGGAAAAGAGCCACAGACATTCTTGCCCGTGTTTAGTGTTGATGAGGTCTAACACTTACATTGAGTCTTCTGTTTACCACTAAGAATACTTGTAAGTGGTACATGGCACCACAAAGAGGAAACAAAACAGGGAGCCTATTTGGCTTAAGCTCCATGGTGCAGAGCAGGTCCAGAAAAATAAACCTCATTCGAGTCATCAAACCAAATGTAGAAGAAAAAGTTTAACTAACAGGAGCCAATCGAGAACAAAAGCGTTAAATGATTTGGGTAAGAGATAAAGAGTAGAAAGTGTTTCTAAACTATCTGTAGGAATCCTTTATACGTTTTTCTATATACCATCGCAGTTGAATGAGGGAAAATGAATTTAAAAGGAAAAGCCGTGAAGTTAATAAACACATTAGGGATGTGTTATCTCCATATCATTAAAGCTCTCATCTCATACTTCTGTTTAAAAGCAAATTCTTCTTAAATGCTTTCCGGTTATTTTAAAACTTGTTATATAAAGATGTAAAGAGAGAGAGCGAGAGAGAGAGACAGAGGGAGGGAGAATGGGAGAGAGATTCTAAAAAAAGAATATTAATGTATACTTTCATATGTGGCATTTGTTTGGCCCATAATATCCACCCATAAAACCCCACAGAAGCACCTAGATGTTAATACTGACCTTTAGAGCTCTCAAGTAAAACGATAATTGAAAAAAGCGTTACTTCTGGTCCAGATTCTGAGTTCCGTTTAACTTGCTGTGCCGGAACTCAGTAGTGACCATTATAAAATTTGCACATACTTATTACTACAAATTCTAATAATCCTCTACAAGTGACCTTCAGGGTCTAATTAAATAAGAGTAGCATTTAAAAGTACTAGATTATTTAAATCTCACTTGATTGCCAGTGTTTAATGCTGCCCACCTGTTGTAACAGAGGGACTATCAAAGATAAACTGAATTGCCTTTTGGTTGTGCCAGGAAGCTTCAACAGCTTAAGGTTTTGCAGCGAATTCACACTACACTTCTGTTAGGCTTGATTAGGTGACCTCCTGACACACTGTGGAGATAATGACTGTTGAAGGGGATGAGAAACAACTCCTTCTAACAGAAGAAGCTAATAGAGTGGCTCTTTCCTTATTTCCATGTATGTTCCAAAGCTGCGTGTCATTCTGGGGAAGGAATTCACCCGTGACTGAGAACGTTAGGTCTGAATTTATTAAGGTAGGATTGTTCTGCCACTTAAGCATTTTATCTCAGAATATAATTTTAAACATGAAATGAAAAAAAAGATCAGGACATAAGTGTAATGTGTAGCTAATATTTTCTCACACATGCCTGGGCCCCCTAAGGTGTGTAAAGTGTATTTCCTTTTCTAAAATCTTTGCAGAAATTAAAGAGGACGGGGATAGGACTTAACCAAATTACTCTGAACATAACATGTTTAGATTGAAAATGCATTATTGACTACTATAACTAAGAAGAATGATGCACAAATATGTTGGCTTTTCAGGATGTATTAATAATGTTTGTTCTTAGTATTTTAGTATAGATAATTGGTCAAATATTTAATTGGAAATATTTTGAAATGCAAAGTCACATGTAAATGGATAAACATAGTTTTGGGGTAAGTAAAATAAAGTTGATTAAATCAAGCATTTCTTAGGTAGAACTATGAACATTTCTCTTACTGGTGCAATGATTAGTTTTAGTTAAGATAACCTTGAGTCCTTCATGAGCCACAGAAGTCAGTGTAGTTTTAGCCTTTTGTATCCAGCTGTTATGAAAACTGATTCTTTGTAAATGGTTATTTCATGCATAGAGGCTCATTTTATTACTTTGAAAATAGCTTATATTTGGCAACTTTTAAACCAATCTTAAGGCCAATTGAGATTAAACTACTGCCTATCAAGAAATTTCCAACAGCTGAGACCAACTATGTGCAGAACTCATATTGACATCCTCCATAGTATTAACAATTTATATTTATGGTGGTGGGATCAGCCAGATAACTCATTCATTCACTCACTCATTCATTCATTGATTCATTCAACACATGGTGTTTGAGGACTAACAGAGTACAGTCCTTGTGCTTTGGGTTGGGACAACAAAGATATACACAATCCTCATTTTAACGGAGTCTTAAGTCTGGGAGACGAGAAAGACATGCAGATAAATTGTTGTAAGGCTGTGGTGTGATCAGCACTGTAATGAGGTATGTACAAGCTAGAACAGTAATTCTGAAGGAGGGAATGATTAATTCTGTCTGAGGTGGGATGGGGAGGGATTGAATTTGAGCCCATTCTATTGAATAATACATGAGAGAGCAACAGTCCATCCTCCTAAATTGAGTAGTTTAGCCAAAGAGAGCTGCCAACCTATCGATCAGCTGATGAGAAGACAGACCGTAGACGGAGCAGGCCTAAATGAATAGTGAGCTGACAGAAGCAGGGCCTGGTGCCATTTGTAGCTTTATCCCTGAAAGTACAGTGAGTTGGTGAGCTGCACAGCCTCTCCATAAAGATGAGGCAGTCCCACAGCTGAAGAAATTTTTTAAAAACAAAGGTGTTAATAAGGAATGTCTAGAGATGTAACCAGGCCAAAAATGACATTGTCTGAGACCTCCCGAATATAAGCACTTTTTGTAAAATACAAGTCACCAAATTTGTCTTCAATGACAATGTTGTGTAAGCATTTCTGAGTGTCCAATGAGTTATTCCTCCTATTTTAGGGGGTAGAAGGAATAAACAAACAAAATGTTTCCTTGATCTTGCTCCCTCTCCTAAGCTTTTATCCTGTATCTCATCAGATTCCAGACCATCTTTGCAACTCTCTGTTTCACCAACGCTAACTCATGTTTTATTGTTACGAACCCATTAAATGTTCTCAAAAGCAAAACAAATATAAATATAAAACACACAAACTAAAAAACCTTGCTTGTTCTCACCTTCAAAGCTTAATGCTTTTCTCTCTTTTTGCTCTTTTATGATCTTTGGAAATTCCAGGAGACTAAGTATTACTTCTTCTCCAGTGTTGCCACAGCGATTACTTCCTCCACTAGACACATGACCTGGTAGTAAGAGTTGTTACTGGATGAATGTGTTTCTCCAAATTCATAGCTTGAGGTCCTAACTCCTAGTACCTCAGAGGGTAACTGTATTTGGAGGGAGAATCCTTAAAGAGTTGATGAAGCTAAAATGAAATTGTTAGAGTGGACCTTAATGCCCCAGGACTGATGTTCTTATAAACAGGAGATTAGACACAGACAGCTACAGAGGGACGCTCATGTGAGGATGCAAGGAGAAGACAGCCATCCTACAAGCCAAGGGGAGAGGCCTGAGAAGGAAGCATCTCTGCCAAAACCTTGATCTCAGATCATTTCTGGTGTTCAAGTTCCCCACGGGGTGGGATCTTGTTAAGGCAGCCCTGCAAACTCGTGTGATAGTGATGACGGCTCTTGTTTGTGTATTTTGTCGTTTCAATTGCCTTGATATTTCATACAGACTGGAGCCTCTCGATCACCTCTAGAACATGGTGCAGATCTCTGTTCATGTAATAAACGCTTAATAAATAAATCACTGTTGAATTGATTAACTTTCTTATTTTCAAGTGATATGCTGTGATTCATGAAAATCTCCCCGCTCCCTGTTGATTTGTACTATGCTGTCTATCACACGAGTGCACAGTGCCAATTTCTCTGCCGTCTTTAATCATCATGTATTTCACATTAGGTTGCATCTGAGGTTTATTATCTATTCCCTCATGGCCCTGGACATCATTAGATCCCATTAAACACCAACCAAACCTCCAGGATAAAAATATTTATAGATATGTTCACTGAATGATTAGAAGCATGTTTATAAGATTGGTGTAATAAATAAGGACTCTGGAGGTTTTCTTCCTGCTGGAGAACATAACCTGAGCCTCTAGAGCTGATGTGGACTAATTATGAGGTGCATGTGTTTCATCCTTACAAATCTTACTTCATTTTTAAATTCTGAGATTCATGAAATATTTGGTCTCTTGAACATAATTCAAAACTAGCAGGGCAGCCATTCAACTGACGACAATTTATGAAGCTCTCTCAATGCATAAGGCACTGTGGGAGATGAGCAGATGAATTAGATGTCGATTTTGCCATTAAAAGTCTCACATTCTAATAAAGGGAATGCAATGTGAAGATAAAGAACTATGATAGAGGGGAAAATATGAGTTCTCAAAGTGGTAACAGGTGGAATGTTGAAAGTTCAAAGGATTACTTCTGTCTGTGGGAGCCAAATAGTGATGGATAGAAAGTTGGCAATTTTGGTGTGTGTAAAATGGATGGTGGGGTTGGGTTTGCCCATCAAGGAGATGGAAGAGAGAGGGTACTTCAAGCTGGTGGGACTATGTGAGTGAAAACAGGTAGGAAAATACATGTGCTTTCTTAAATACATGCAAAATACATTTGTTAGAAATGAAAGAAAATGTTGAAATAGGTTAACTTCCCGTTAGGGAATCCTTCAGTGTCAGCTTCAAGTAATTATATTATTGTATAGAAAGTAAAAATATGTCTAGTATTTCTTTTTTTTTTTTTAAAGATTTTATTTATTTATTCGACAGAGATAGAGACAGCCAGCGAGAGAGGGAACACAAGCAGGGGGAGTGGGAGAGGAAGAAGCAGGCTTCTAGCGGAGGACTGATATGGGGCTCGATCCCATAATGCCGGGATCACGCCCTGAGCCGAAGGCAGACGCTTAACCGCTGTGCCACCCAGGCGCCCCATGTCTAGTATTTCTGAGTACGGGTTTCACATGAAAATATCCTGCTTCTGTTATCTATGTAATGAACTGGGGAAGAAAAGCTTTAGAGGATAATCTGCAATCTGCAATTGAGCAAATAAGACTGAGATAATATAATGCTCATTTTTACATGCTCAGATTATAACATAATGCCTGGCACTTAGTGGTTTACAGAACTTGCTGATGAATTTAATTGTAATCACAGCCTGAAATAGCTAAGTAACCATAGAAATAGAGAATAATGGATGTTGGAGATACTTGAAAACAGATCTTGCGAAATTTGGCAAGTTTTGTGTGGGTTCAAGGCTGCCATAGAGATAGGTCCCATCAAAAAGGGTGAGGGTAGGGATCAGTTTATGTTGGAAGAAAATATGTTTATTTGGGGATCTACCATTGGAAATATAAACATCTTAGATATACATAAAGTGAAAGTTATCCGTTGAGAATGGTAGTCAAGGACCAATTACTAAAGAAGAAATTATAAGGAGACATAAATAATGCTGAAGAAAAGGTTTTTGAAGAATGAATATTTTTTGGAAGAGAGACAAAATCAAACCACAGAAGGAAATAAGGGAGCGGTCAGACAAGTAGAAGGGATACAAAATGTCAACATCACAGAGATTAAGGAGATTAGAAGTGGACAAGATATCTGATGCCATGGGGGAACTGAAATGAAGTAAATCAGGGGAAGAGGCTCAAAGATCAGAAAGTTCAGTGATGATATTATAAAGAACAGATTCCATACATTGATAACTTTCTACTCTAAATGGCAAGGGGGTTAAAAAAATAAATAAATGGCTCATATTAGCATAGGAGGTGATAGTTTGAAGGGCCAGAAGGATGAAAGGACCCTGCAGGAGAGAAAGATGACCCAGGCAAGAGCACAATCTAAATTCTAACAGAAAGCAACTGATGGAGACTGGACTTTAATCCCATACAGTTTCTCTAGAGCCCAGAGGGCTGCATAGGACTTTTGCAAAGACACAGAGAGGTTTTGTTTGTTTGTTTTGTTGGTTTTGTATTCTGTAATGAGGACATGGTTTTTAATGATTATCGCTTTATACCTGAGAACAATTCTTGAAGGTAGATATAGTGTTCCCATTTTACAGACCTGGGCACCGTGGTTCCATGGGATTGTATAATGTGACTCAAGTCATACAGCTATTTGCACCAAGTTAGAATTCTAACCCTGTCCATCTGGCTTCAAACTTGCAACCTTTCTGTTATTGCTAGTTTGCATTTTAATGCTTTTCTTTGCTGATTAGTTAATAAAAAGTTGCTTTAACTTCTTTTGATTAGGCATTATTATTTATAGATCTAACTGGTCTGCTGAACTGTTACATACATGTTATGTAATATGAACCACCATCAACATCAGTTGGTTGTGGACTTGTACTCTTAATATTCTCAAGACAGGAAGTAAAAGCTATAAATTTTCTATTATCATTATCACAAATGTAATCATAGCTATTGTTTCTCCTGCAAAATTCCCCCTGAAATCAATGAAAATGAAGACAATAAGACTGATCCTTCATTGTAAAAATAAAAATAAAGCTGCATCTAGGACTAAATAAGCTATCTTTATTAAAATATTTCTTCTATGGAGTGGTTAGGTTAGAAGAAGAATCTAAAATTAGTATTTGATCTTGTTAAGCTAACTTGTCTATCTAGATTAACCTGAAACTTATGCCATTGAGGGAAGTAAAGCTAATTCTTTCATTTTAAAATGTTAATGTGCACAGGTTTGGTTTTGCCATTCTTGGGAATTTGAAAGTTCTGTTTGGTGCCCAATGGGCCCATTTATCCAACACCCAAATATTTTGCACCTAAAGTTATTGAATGCCAATTTAAAATAAATATACTTAAGATAAGCCAAATCAATTTGAAATATTTAGTTAAAATCTTTATATTTGTGATGAGGATTTTTATCTTTATAGTTGTCTTTGGTCTTGTTTTGACAGGCAGAGGAATATAAATGACTTGTTGCATTTATGAAATATTTCAGTACCACTCCAGAATCTGTAGATTACTTTACTTTGGATATTTTGTGAACAATTCTCTACATTAGTACTTTTTTTTTTTTTAAGATTTTATTTATTTGTTCAACAGAGATAGAGACAGCCAGCGAGATAGGGAACACAAGCAGGGGGCGTGGGAGAGGAAGAAGCAGGCTCATAGCAGAGGAGCCTGAGGTGGGGCTCGATCCCATAACGCCGGGATCACGCCCTGAGCCGAAGGCAGACGCTTAACTGCTGTGCCACCCAGGCGCCCCTATACATTAGTACTTTTTAAAAAAAATTTTAAAAATCCTAGACACTCTCTCCAATTCTATTTATTTTTCAGAGTCTCCACAGTAAATTATAGGAAAAGCAATTATGCAATTCTTTTACGTTCCAAATCTCAGTTGTTTCAAAAATAAAAACTAAAGTGTATTATTTTTGAAATGAATTTATAAATTTATAATTGGTATATATGTGTGTATTTTCTTTCATCATAAGCCATTGAAATAAGTTTCAAAGAATGACTTACCTCTTCATTTTAAAATTGAGTGAGGGATGGGGCACCTGGGTGGTGCAGTCGGTTGGGTATCCAACTCTTGTCAGTTCAGGTCGTGATCTCAGGGTCGTGAGATGGAGCCCTGCACTGGGCTCAGCATGGAGTCTGCTTGAGTTTTTCTCTCCATCTCCCTCTGCCCCTCCCCCCTGTGCACGTGTGCCCTCTTTCTGTCTCTCTCCAATAAATAAATAAATCTTAAAAAAAAATTGAGTAAGGGATGAAGCCAATAAATTATAAAACATGTTAGATGTAATTGCTCTGATCCAACTACAAGAACACTGACTGTTACACATGGATGCCATAAATAAAATGGCTTCCAATCTCTAAATTGCCATAAAATACAGGAATAATATTTTCAAATAGGTAAATGAGTAAGAGCATAATTTTTATGATGTTAAGCATGAGAAGTTTCAAGTCTGTTTTGCCTTGCTTACATATTAATTCTCTTTGACATTATGTGGATTCTTCCTTTGAATTAGCATGTTACAAAAAGAAAGAAAGAAAGAAAGAAAAAGAAAGAAAGAAAGAAAGAAAGAAAGAAAGAGAAAAGAAAAGAAAAGAAAAAAGAGAGAGAGATTTGAAATTAAGTAGGCTTATTCACTTACATATGATTTACTCTGAAGGGAAAAGCCAACTGAATGGACTTACAAACATATGGGGAAATTAGTGTATATTATGTTGTTTTTTTTTTTTTTTTCAACCAAAGGATAAAGTGAAAAAGGAAAGCACTAATACTTGTCAAAATAGGACTACCTTTACCCTAGAGGGTTATTAAAGTCTAGATGTGTTTTATATGCAAAATGACCTGTCAGGATTATGGAAAAAAATTCTGACACCCGCCTCCTCATCAATGCCCTAGAAACAAAGGTGAAGAGAGAGGTTTCTGGGTATGTGATTACATCGGGGGCTTACTGGCTTTGTCTGAAAATGTGTATGATTTTATGTGGCATTTTCATACTTATCCATGAGTTCATGATTAGTTGAAGGAAGAAAAATTACCGCTAAAAGTATTATGTATGTTGTTAAAGCAAAATGTACTCTGTTCAGGATAAAACTAGCAATAACATTTTATTATGTTGTAAAAGAACATTCTTATTATGTTTCTTTATAGTCTAGCATCCCTCTGTCTACATTTTATATTCATCAAAAATTAAAACCTTTATTAGTTCTGAAATTACAAAAGTCTGCCACAGCGTTATTTGATTAAAATATTTTTAGATCTGTAGCCTTGACGGAGCCCAAAAGCAGTCTAGGAGAAAAGGATTCTTTTGATATATTTTTAAGCAATGCATCATGGGAAGTGATAACATTTCTAGTTTAAGAACAAATATTTCCAACTTGAAGCCAGATTATTTGTATAACTTGGGTGTGTGTGTGTGTGAGAGAGAGAGAGAGAGAGAGATGGAGAGAGACAGAGAGGGAGAGACTTGACTTTCTAGTTCAAAATACTAGACTTAAAGTCTAGATGTGTTTTATATGCAATTTTCCTTATATAAAACACATTTTTAAGTAAAAATATTGAATCAGATACTTTGTAAAAATTGACTCGTGTTATTCTAGCTGAATTAGTCTTCTCATGGGTTCCTTCATTCATTTGATCTCCTAATGAAATCTCTGACAATTCTATTTTCCTGGTGTGGCAAATTTTGTAAATGCTTATTGTACTAATTTGCTTTGATTTGACACTGTGAACTCTTGTAAATAGACATGATAGAGTTAAAATGTGGAACATCTTAAAGATTATATGGAAACCGAAGGAATTCCGAGTTTGCTGAGACAAGAACATTGAAGATAAGATTTGTAACAAACCCTCTTAGAAGTGACCATGGAAAGATGATAAATGATATTTACCTCATGTGTCATGATAACTGTTTTTTAAAGAAGATATCTGTGCCTTCTTTTATCGGGGGTATGGGACAATGTATCACTTACAAGCACTCAATCACTATGACAAAGAAATAGCAAACCTTGAACATGTCAAAACAGTGTTTGTTCAATCTACTTTTCTTGAATGCTGACTTTATTCTCAGTCTTATATCCCTGAAATAGTCTTTAAAATACGATGTTTATTTTATGGTGAGATTATATAAAACACATATGTAGGTATGTGAACATACACAATATATAATAGCTTAATATAAAAATAAATCGTAGAGCAAAAGAAAATATTTGGATTGGACAGCAGTCTATGTCATTGTATCTTAAGCGGAATATAAAGGCATTAGTTTTAAACAAGTTGGTTGAGTTCTGTGGTACTGCAATCAGCTTCAGTTACTGATGTTAGCAGTCTTGTCTATGTTCTTTATCTCTCCATGAAAATAGTGCAGGCTGATTTAGCATTGGATTTGAAACTACGTATCTGTTTCATGAAATATTTTTCTATGGGAAATTTGAACCTTTTCTCTGAAGAATGCATGCAATTTTTGCAAATAAGATCTGTATCTCTGTTAGTTCCAGTTCTACTCCAGACATTCAGGAGAGACTAGAATACAATTAAAACTGAACGATTACCTTAAAATTATTGGAAAATTTGGGCTGTGCTAGAAAATACTCTGGTAATCATTTGCAACTTTTTCAGGTTGGCTTAGTCTATTTGCAAAAGAGTAAACATGAATTCTGATCTTAACTGCTCTGCCAGATGTTTCTTAAAATAAAAGATGCTGTCTCTGAAAGCTCTATAAACAAATCTTGACCTGAATGCCTCCTTTAGCATTCCTCCCAATTTATCAGATAAAAATGAACTCTATTTTCTTTTCCGACAAAACCTATATAACTTCTTTGTAGAGAACAGAGTGAAGCAGCATTATAATGTGTGAAATACACACCGGATCTTGGCAGGCGGCATCTAGCAAGGAAGCATGGTATTTTGGCTGAACAGACTTTATACTTTTGTCTTGGCTAAAGCCTTTTTAAAAAGAAATTTTCTTGAAAGCATTTGTTTCTGCTGTTCTATACTAGAATTGAAAAGAGCTTTATTCTGGAGTTAGGCTCTTAGACTATAAGAAATATGAGGTGTGTACACAAAATCATTATACTGATGTAACTTGAAGGAACTTCTGAAATAGGAATATCTGTTTTCTTTCTATAATTTATAGTGGTGTACAGAAGTGCTACGGTAGTTTATCTCAACATAAATAGCCCTGCTGGCAAGAACTACGTACATGAACCTCAGGGGAAAGAAATGTTTGCATCGCATGAGTACATTTCGTATAAATGCTCCTAGAAATATTTCAAACATTACACACAAGCAAACATCTAAACAAAAACACAGAACTTTAAGAAGATGAAAATAAACTAACAACCTTGCCTTTCAAATACAGACTCTTATTTGATACTAAATAAACAGGTATTGTACATGTCTGGAATATTTAAGTTCTTAGGGTCAGTTAGTAGTAATGGAAAGTGAAAAAAAATAATGGAAAGTACTATAATATGAGCTACCTTATATTAATGACTTACTGGGTGACAGTATTATGCTTTGAGCATGTTATTTTCTTTGGTCCTAAAATAACCCTAATGAGCAATGTAAGTTTACTGTGAGAACAAGTTATTGGGAGCACCTTAGCTTTTGACCTGTTGTGCCTCCAGTTAGTCCAGTTGAGAGCCATAAATTGAGCAGAGAGTCTTAATTGTTCAGGGACTCGGCGATAGGGCTAAATACTCATGAGGGATTTCTCTAGACCATTCAACTCTTTAAAAGTGCGACCTAAGGCAGATAGGAACCATGATCTCTGGGGATAAGAGGCTAATGCATTAAACTTGCACACTCTCTTGCCTTTGGTATTTACCATTTTGCCCTTGCTTCTCCTTTTTACCTGATAAAATTCAAAGCAGTTGGAATGTTTTAACACAAATATTGGTGCGTGCTTAATCCAGTTGGGCAAAGACTACAATTTATGATTTGGTTGTTAATTAGACTTAAAG
Organism: Ailuropoda melanoleuca; assembly: GCF_002007445.2. Lineage (NCBI taxonomy): Eukaryota > Metazoa > Chordata > Mammalia > Carnivora > Ursidae > Ailuropoda > Ailuropoda melanoleuca. Next base: position 28,884,477 of record NC_048218.1, read on the forward strand.
AACAAAGCTAATGCTGTTCCATTTAGTGAGAAAAGCCTCTGAGGACGGGAGAACTGACCAATATTGGTTCTCCTGCTGGGAAAACACTATGCATAAACAAGTCCCCAGGGCTTCATTACTGAGCCTTTTAGACAAACACAAAATGCATTTTAGTTTATTTGAAAATCCTTACAATGAAGCTTTATTGTACATCTATAAATTTTTCAAGTTGACATGTCAAAGACTTGTAAAAGTATACTGGCAAGAGGGATAAACATTATAAATAGCATTTTTCTTTTAAATGTAAGATGATTGTGGATAGTACACAGCATGGTCGTAAAATGAATACGATTCTGTTTGGGGAAGCAATTGTGGAAATGAGTGGTAATATCTACACAGAGTGGTAAACTATACATTGAAGAAAACAAGCAATTTCACATTGTTTAGAAAAATTGGGTATGCAGTTTTTGATTCTTAGCAGATAATATGTGTCATTTCTTTTTTCTTTTATAAGACAGTTTAAAAATAAAATTTAAATGCCAATACACCCTCCATGCAGTTATTCTACCTTCATAATTTTATAATAAATATGTTTTGCTTTGTGAGTATGTTTAATATATTGGCCATGTGGGGTTTTTTAATGGAAAGTGTGCTTTCCTAAAAATTTAAAATGCATATTTTCCAATTCGTAAAGTCATGGAGTTCGCACGACCACAAATTTCTCTACTTTGCTAAAATGTCTTTACACACCTATTGGAACCAATTCTTATGGAGTAAGTATAACTTTATTTTTTACTATCTTCTATCTTATTTTATTTAAATTCAATTAATTAACATATAGTGTATCATTAGTTTCAGATGTAGAGTTCAGTGATTCATCAGTGGCATAGAACACCCAGTGCTCATTATGTCACATGCCCTCCTTAATGCTCATCACGCAGTTACCCCATCCCCCCAACCACCTCCCCTCCAGCGACCCTCAGTTGGTTTCCTATAGTTAAGAGTCTCTTATGTTTGTCTCCCTTTCTGATTTCATCTTATTTTTTAAGTTTTTTAAAAGATTTTATTTTTAAGCAATCTGTACACCCAGTGTGGGGCTTGAACTCACAATCCCTAGGTCAAGAGTCATGTGCTCTACCGACTGAGCCAACCAGGTGCCCCTAGAATAAGTGTAACTTTAACTTTGCGCTGAAGCTATTCAGATTTAGTCATAATTGCAATATGAGCAAAATAGGTTATCTGACCATTAATTTGAACCACGAGGTAACTTTTCTTAGCTAGTAATTTTTTAAAGCATTTTCCACTGGTCATAGAGGCAAGAAATGCGGTGCTCTAAGTCATTTATTATTAAATTTGAAAGATATTTTCCTCCTTGATGAAAGAGCACATTTTTATTTTGACATGTACTCTGCTTTACAAATATTAGAATATGGTTCTACAATATGTTCACAGAAGTGCCTGATTTGTACATGGCATGCCAACTCAAAAGTAAACGTTCTTTCAATATGGTTTGAGTTTTCACTCTGGTAGGATAATCAAAACTGGAAGGAGTAGAAAATGGCTTTTAGAACACAATTTGTGATGTTACAGTTACTTCTTGGCTTCAGAGAAGATGCCAGTTTCCAGGGCAGAGGCCTACCTAGCTCTTTGAGAAATTACACAGAAAGGATTCTTCTTGGCATGAGGACTTACTAAGATGACCAGGAGGGAAATTTTGAGGAACCTGTGGACCTTTGGAATCTTCATGTATTTAAGTCAACAAAATAATTTAATAGACAAATTTCCCTCATTGTGCTAATTGGATCATGACCTTGGATTAGCAGAAAGTGAGAATAGGCCATGACCTCATCAGCAAGGGTAAATAAAATGATATCATCACCCTAGTAGTCATCCTGGTAGTCAGTCCTTGGAAGGATTTCTTGTTTTAAACCCCATATACTTCTTAAAATTAATAAAATTATGTAAAACTGAAAAAATACAAGAACGAAACTGAAGCACTCTCCTTTTTTTAAAGCTCTGGTTGTTGAATATAGCTGTGCTAAGAATTATTTATTTTACTCGTGTGTATGTCTTTTTTTTTTTTTAATGTGGAAATCAGGAAACTACCTGTTCAGATATTAGCTTAGTTTTGTATTCTGTTTTGTTATCCCCAAACAACTGTCAAAATCAAAAGCAAAACAACAAAACTCACAAAGCCTAACTTATGTTATGTTATGAGATGACAGCTTATGCAAACACCAATGAGCATGGGATACTGATTCAAAGATTTGATTTTTTATTACTTCACATCCCACCCTGAAAAAATTCCTGAGTCTTACAGTTAGTTCTTATAGTTACAATTGATAGTCAGATCAGTGGCAGCTTAATCCAGGAGATCAATTTGCAGCCTTCCTCCAAATCCTCTGGGGGACTCTCCAGTTAAGCTCCTTCTTGTCATTGGCCCCATTCACTGCTAATATCTAATTGGCCTGTGTCTCTTTCATGTAAGTTCACGTGTGTCAAATTTAACATGGTTATTTGTTACCTTTAGTGATTTCTTTCTCTGAGCATTACTTAATCTCTCCTTCACATTCTCTGGTCACTCCAGATTCCATACTCTTTCATAAATTAGTATTTTGTTACTGGATGCAATAGTTTATATTTACTATTTCTTTCATTGACTGCAGAATATTGAGTTCATTTATTCAGCTCAGTAAGCATTTACTGAGAACTCATTAATTGCCAGAATGGTATATTTATAGGGTAAATCTTGTTTACAAATATTTGTTACTAATCTGAAAAAAATATCCGCAAGTTTTCTGGAACCAACATTAGGTTAACTGCCATTGTTAATTTACAGCGTCTTTGACTTGTTGAGTTTTTTAGTACTTCCCAAGAAATCTCAGATTCTTGTCCTTCAGGCAAAAGTTGGAAAGTAAGACTACATTAACAAGTTGTTAGAAACATAGCATAAGATGAAGGAGTAATTGTTTGTTTGTTTGTTTTTAAGATTTTTTAGGTATTTATTTGAGAGATAGAGGGTGAATGAGAGAGAGAGCAGAAGCTGGAGGAGGGGCAGAGGGAGAGGGAGAAGTAGGCTTCCTGCTGAGCGGAGAGCCCCATGCCCCTGGATGTGGGGCTTGATCCCAGTACCCTGGGATTGTGACCTGAGCTGAAGGCAGATGCTTAACTGACTGAGCCACCCAAGCGCCCCAGATAAAGGAGTAATTGTAATGGAAAGCTTGATTTGTAATATTTGATTTATATCAGAAAGTCTTTTTTCATAGTAATCATTATAATTTCTTAGAAATTGAATATCAGATGGCTCTTGAAAGAAAGAATTTTGGAATAAAGGGGCAATGTTATTAGGATTTTCCATGTTGGAAATGACATAAAAATCTCTCCTCTCCCTCCCCAAATCTTAACCCATGGCATAGTGTGTTGTTATCTTTCAGTGACTAACAGGTTTTTTAAAATAAGTTATTTTTCCCAATTTCGTTAGATTCAAATCAACAAGATACTATACAAATTACACATGAAATCTCTTTTTTTCCTTGTTACATTTGCCAAAGCAGGATTTGTCATTGAAGCTTTCATGTTATACTTGACTTAATAAATAATATAAATAAATAATATAAATATATAAATATAATTTTTTTTTAAATTTTAATTTCTACGTATCCATTACTGTGGTGAGTTAGAGAAGTATAAGAATTGATCAATGAAATGTTAAGTAATCATTTATGAATATAGACTGTAAACTTTTTTTTTCTTAAGATTTTATTTATTTGACAGAGAGAAACAATGAGAGAAGGAACACAAGAAGGGGAGTGTGAGAGGGAGAAGCAGGTTTCCCACCAAGCAGGGAGCCCCATGCCAGGCTCGATCCCAGGACCATGGGATCATGACCTGAGCCAAAGGCAGACACTTAAAGGCTGAGCCACCCAGGTGCCCCTGAATGTAAACTTTTTAAAAAAGGGAACTTACCTAAAGTGCTTCTATACAGTTTTTCTATCTTCCAAATGAAGTTAAATGCACTAGTGATCAAGTTCAAGAAAAGAACTCTAAGCTGACAGCAAAATTATAAATAAACTTAAGGAAAAAAGGAGTAGATAGGATAAAATAATTTTAAGGTTACATTACTTCATTTTGAGAATTAATCAGGCATTAAGTTTTTTTAGAAATATCATAGTTAACAGCAAACATTTTAAATCTGTCATATCTATATTAAGAAAATTTTCTAGCTTTATTTTATAAGAAAAAAAATTAGAATGAACACCAGCAATTATAGACTTCCAGACACAGCATGTACTTGCCTTGCAAATTTCAGAAGGAAACACACTTGTTATGGAAGTACTGAAATGTATAGAACCTAAATTTATCAAGTTAACTGTCAAGTTAACTGTCTTCCATGTTCTCTCCACCTACCAGGCCTCATTAAATTAATCTGAAAAGAACACTATCTCTTTAAACCTGGGAAAGTATTGTGCTGATGAGCCAGGGGCAGCCCACCAATTGGCAGACCCATTGGGTGATAAATGTCCAAGGACCTCTAGGCTGACGACACATTTTTCATCATTAATCCAGCCCATTGTAACCAGGGCCACTCACATTGATTCGAACTAGGGGGCATCATCTGCTGTTAAGAGGGTGATGACTCGCTAAAAATGAAGGCCTGAAACTAATCAAATATATTTAGAGCCTTCCCTGGCACTGTGCTGGAGGGCAGCAGTAGAGAGCTAATAGAGGAGCAAGAGACAGGTAGTGCAATGCTCTGCTTGCTTTGTATGAGAACGTAAGAAATCCATTAGAAAACCTGTTATGTGAGTTTAGCTATTATCCATTGTAGTACAACTGTGTGTGTGAATTAGTCCAGTGCTATCTGTACCCGAGTGTTTCATTAACAACGTAGTTTTGAATCATCTTGCTTTTAGTTGGAAAATGTAGGAATTCAGTTATAAAGAATCAGAATTCTCAAACCAAGATCTCTTGGGGATTCCTAAATAGTTTTTGTAAGTTTGTCATAAATTGTTTGACAAAGATGTTAGTATTTATTTTACCGAATTAACAAAATTTGATGTGGAGAGCATCTCTTTTCCCCTGGCAGAATTCAGCAAGCTTATTTAAATTAGGCTTTTTTATACTTTTATTGTTTTTTTTTTTACCTAATAATTTCGTATGTATTATATCAGAATATACTTAAATACATTTTGGTAGTTCAAGGGTGTATATACATATATTATACATAGACATTTTATTATTTGTGTACATAAATACTCATTTTAGGTCAGTCTTTCATTATTTAATTTATAAGGGTAAAAAAGTGACCCTGATTAAGTCATAAACAGAGATTCAAAAGATCATGGTTAAGCAAACTTTTGAACCTCATACAAACACAGAAAAATACATATTCTTTATTTGCTGCTCATATCTGATTAAGCAAAATCAGGACCGATTAGGAAATAAATTTCAATGATTAGATTTATTCATTGGAAAACTTTACTCGTATACTGAGCCTAAAAAAAACTATATATAATAGAATCAAAAAAGGAAGGGGAAATTTGGAAATACCTTGGCTTAATTAAGAAGGAAAAAAGAGAGACCCTAATAATTTCCTTGTTATAAAGTAAAAAGTAGAAAGGGGAAAAAGACAAAGTAAAATGAATAATGCAAAACCTCTAACTGTTCAAATAAGTCCAGTGTTCTCATACATGAAAACATTGGCTATCTCCTAAAATACTTTAATGGTATCATGAAAAAAATATTTTTTCTGGACAGGAAGTCTTCCACATGATTTATCTGGAGGCAGATCATTGATTCAATTTTGAAATCTTGTTTCTTTCAAGTTCCCAAGCTGAAATTTCACACCTATTATGTTTGCAGGTTTAAAGAGGACTTTACCTGTAGTTATCAACCACTTCTAGTGTTGACTGAGTTTATGTGGATAGCTTCATTACTGAGCCACAGGTGACCTGACTCTATCTGCCTGGTGATGAGTAATCACAGTCTGAGTATTTTTAACTGGGACTGTGCCAAAAGTATCTGGTTAGTAAGCATCATGGAGGAGCAGAATAGAGACTGGTTAAATAATTATTTCTTTAAAAAACAAGCTTTACCGGGGAGCCTGGTGGTTCCAGTGAACCACAAGTGGGAACTATTCAGAAAATGGCTGGGAAAAAAATTGCTGACTTATATATTTTTGCCATTAGAATGGAAGCAAGAGTAAATCAAACATCCAAAGTTCCAAATGCAAAAGAAGATGAAAAGTAATTCATTTCGCTTCCTGTGGTAGGCAAAATAATGGACCTCCAAGGATGTCCACATCCTAATCTCAGAACTGTGACTATGTTGTCTTACAGGGCAAAAGGACCTTGCAGATTTAATTAAGTTAGGTCCTTGAGATGGGGAGAATATCTTGCGTTATCTAGGTGGGGCTAATCCAACTACAGAAGTCTTTTAGAGCTGAGAACCTTTCCCAACTGCACTCAGAAGAAGCTGTGACTGTGGAAGGTGGGTCAGAGACATGCAACATTACTAGCTTTGAAGATGGAGAAAGGGGCCACCAGCCAAGTCTCTCTATTTAGTTTGTTTATCTTCTGACTCCCCAGATACAATGTAAGCTTCACAGGGACCAGCAGTTGGTCCTGTTCACACTTGTATCCCTGGCACATAGCAGGTGCTCAATAAATATTTGATTGAATGAATAAGCTAGGGAACAAATGAATCAATGCCACAGAACATGGCTTTTCAAATTTTGTAACCCATACACATAAAAGAAAACTTAGGACCTCCTGGTTACATTAATTATTTATGAAAAATGTATATTCATTAAACATTAAAGCAATGGGGGGAAGCGATTTATTCTAAGCACATATATTTCCCCAAGCCAGTCAAGAAGAATGCCCTCATAAAAAAATAAATAAATAAAAAGGAATTCCCTCTTGACTGTGATCTGCAAACATCTGCCATCTTGCTGTGCTCAGAAGTTCGTCTAGAGGAAAAAGAGAAGCACAGTAAGGCAGATAGAACACCATGCGTTTAGAGATCTAGTATTCTATCCTTAGGTTAATACCTCAAAGTTGGATGTGTCTCATATAATCCTGCCACTAAGGGACATTCCTTCATGGAACTTGCTTCTTCTGGGGAAGACACTAAACAGGAACAATCCATCTTCAGAATGATTAGAGGTTAAGATACATGCTGGGGAAAAAATTAACAGCATGCAATGATAGAAAATAGCAGAGAGGTTTGGTCAGAGTGGTCAGCACTGAGGAATTCATCTGCAGCTTGAGGATAAGAAGGAATTGGTCTCGTAAAGAGAGGAGAAGAGAATTCTAGGAAGAGGACACCACCTGACTAAAGGTTCTGAGCCAAAAAAGTAGTTGGCTGATTTAAGAATTGAAAGAAGACTCAGTAGTTGGGGAGGAATGAGCAAGGGTCAGAGTTCTCTAATGGGAGTGTGGAGGGCCATAGTCACCTGACTACGTGGGCTTTTGAGGACCAAGGTAAAGAGTTCCAGTTGCACATGACTTCCTTTGGTCAGGCTCTAAAATGCTTCTTAGAACAGCATTTCATTTCAAGAAGTGTTTTATAAAGAATATACTCTGTGTCTAAGTGCTTGTTCTTCAAAGATAAACTTAAAACGGTCCTTACTCTCAAAGACCCCAGACTCCAGGGAGACAGATGTGTAAACAGATAATTACAATACAGTGTGATACATATAAATGACATAGTAATCAATAGTAATGATTCCCAGAAGGATAATATCCTGTAGTGGATAAAGTGAAGTGTTAGCCCCTCTGGTGAAAGAGATCTTATAATCTCTTGCAGGATTCCTTCCTGGATTTACATGTCCTTGGGTTAGTACTCCCTGAGTCTTTTTTTGATGCAGGTGTTTTCTGATTTTGCTGTGCATCGGAGTTTTTGTCTAAGGTGGCTTGAATCATAAGCTCTTTGCCCATTTCCCCTGACAACTGAGGTAGAGAACCTAGTTGCTCACTATTCAGGGAGCCAGAGGCATCAAATGAGCTAGCTGAAGATTTGAGTAAGTGCAGTGAGTCACTGCTGTCTAAATGGTGGTGTCTGGGTGATAACCTGGGTGCAAACACAAGGGTATTGAGAAAAAAAAATCACAAATGCTAATTCAGCTTAAAAATCAGTGATTCCTTAGTCAAAATGGTTGCTCTCTTGTCCCTCAGCTGATGCATCTGTCTGCACAGTAGGCAGGCAGTGGTGCAGGGCATCCTGACTGTGATAGACTCTTTACACCACATGTAAATGGTGTACTTGTAGAGATTTATGAGTTGACGTGGAAATGTCCCATTATACATTGTTGAATATAGAGAGTAAATGGAAAAAAAAAAAACGTGATTTTGTTTTAACAATTTTATTTCAATGATTTACAAGGAGATGGTAGTAATGAAATATATATTGATAGTGTGCATATATGTGTGTATGTATGTGTATAACCTGTGTAATCAATCATATAGCCTAATTACTATAGGCAAAGGGCATAAAATGGAAAACATTTCAAAATTTCCAGACATGGTTACTTTCGGTAGCTGTCCTTGGTATCAGATCAATTTCAGAGCCACAAAGAGAACACAAGAAATACAACTTAAAAAAATAAAAATTAAATCAGTATTACCCCCAATTGGTGATGTAAGTTTTTCAAAAACGGTGTTTACTTTGTGTTGTACATTGTTTGAAGTCCCCATTCATTGGTCTATTTGCATCAAGTACAGATGGCCCTCTTCATCTAACATGCAGATCAGATGTTCCTTCAATTGTAAGATTTTATCAGAAGAGCCATAATTCAGCTTGACCTGACTGTGGAATAAGAAAAAAAAGTCACAATAAGATTGTTCTTAAAAGAGGAAGACCCTAAAAGCCACTACATAGATACATATATGCAGTGTGTGTGTGTTTGTAGGGGAGGAAAAATCTTTCAACATCTTAGGATCTTATCTGGGGCTCCCTAACAAAAAATAGATTAAAAAGAGAAAAACATACAAATTTATATGAACAGGGAGCCTTTATAATGAAATGAAGATGGAAGGAAATGGCAAAACCTAAATGCTTATGGATATGAGGTTGAACAAAGAAAGGCAGTTGTGGAAAAGTAACTGAACATATGGAGAGACTAAAACAAGAAAAAAGATATATATTTTTTGAATATTTATCTATTTGAGAAAGAGAGAGAGATGGAGAGAGTGGAGCGGAGGGGCAGAGGGAGAGGGGGAGAGACTCCGCGCTAAACATGGAGCCAGACATGGGGCTTGATCTCACGACCCTGAGATCAAGCCCAGAGCTGAAACCAAGAGTCGGGTGCTTACCTGACCAGCAGGTGCCCTAAGATAAAAGATATTTTAACAAGGTCTGTTTGTACAGTATTCTCTCAACCTGGACTCCTCATCTCTGGTGATAAGAGCGTTTCTTTCCTTCTGGTATAGGGAGGCCGTCTTTCACATGGGAGTTTTATCTCCTGCTTTCAGGAAGAAGAAGGGAGATCAGTGCACCCTTTCTGTACCTGCTGTTTCCCAAGTGTCTTTAGCTCAAAATAATCTCTATGCCAAAGTGGCATATTTTGGGGTGCCGTATTCGGTCATCCTTCGGGTAACAGTGACTGGAGAGTGCATATTATTTACTCATTGTCTCTAAATGACATGCCAACTGACAAACAAGGATGACTTCAGAGACTACAGGCCGAGCACTCCCTTCCCCCAGTGAAGCCCCCAGACTTCAGGCAATCCGTAACTGAACAGTTGCAGGTCTGCCATTGCTGTATTGAGTATTTATGATTTGAATATAATTAGCATGCATGCTGCCTTTGTCATTGCTTCTGTCCTCCTAGTTATTGTTTCTCAAGTACCTACTAGGGGCTGGTTATTATTAGTGCTCTATCACTTACCTAGTTTTTTAACATCAAACTTGAAAGGTAAGATAGTACTATCCTCATTGTGCAAAATGTGGAAAATGAGAGCTATAGAAATTTTAAGTAACTTGGTAAAGGACACATCTCTCATAAAATGGGGTGACCTGGAGTGGAGCACAGGTCTTTTTGGATTCTGTACTCTTTCTACAACTTCACACTCCGTTCCTTAGGTACCTCACTAATTCACTGTTAAAAGTTTTGTAGATGCTATAGAATAACGTAAGAGGAAAATCCTTCCAAAAAGTAACAAACTCCATTGCAACCATCTGTGATTAACTTGGAATTTGAGCATATGGTGTAAATTACAATTTAATTTTTATTATTTTTTGTTATATTTATTGTGTTGCTCTTTGTGCCTCTGAAGTTGCTTTAATAACAAGACCTCTGAACTGTGAATAGACGAAAGAACAAAATAAAAGTATTTTGGAAACTCATATATGTATATTTTTATAGCTGAGGCTATAATCCCAAATTTTCCATCTTTAAATTCTACTTAAAAGTAGTTTGGTCTGCCTTGTATCACCTGTGCATGGCATCAGAACAGAGAATTTCTGCATGTCTTAAAATGTTTATACTGAACTGAGCTTAGAATATCTATTGCATTTGTCACCTAAAATGTATTTTTGGACCTTATGCATGACTGTACCCATAAATGGACTGTATGTTAGGGCAGACATACCCAAACTTTAGAGTATAAGAACTACTGAAGAATGTGTTAAAAATCTACATTCATGGACCCACCCCCAGAGATTCTGATTTAATGAGTATGGGGCAGAGACTAGGAACCTCCATTTTTAAAAAGTAACTGGGGGAACACATGTTTAGACTTTGAGGGAAATAGATGGGTTATAAGAAGAACTTTCCAGTTCCAAATGTAATAAAACTACAATACAGGTACACACCACAGAGTAATAGTTAAAGGTTGTGAAAAGAAAAAGGAAAAAAAAAAAGGCAAGTCAAACTACAGAAAATGAGTAGACCCAGAAAGTAATCATGAGTGGGGATAGGGTACAAAGAAAATAAATATTTTTCTCCTGAATTTTCACTGGAGATCTCTGCTATACTTCTATTTTTATAATAAATAATAAAATATAATACAGTTTTTATAATAGCTGGATCTTTGTTTTAATGGCAGTGGTATTACTTCTATAAAGAAAGACCTATATTCTAAAATTTATATTAAGATGCAATGCCGTGTAACTACCAATAGCCCACTCCCTAAATATTGTTTATATGAAGATTGTACCTTGATCTTCAAAGACAAACAAATTACGGATGGCCTTCTGGATTTACTAACTTAAAAATTATACATGTAGTTTGCTCACAAATTCCTAAGATTTAAACAAATTGCATATACATGCTATTTGGAGTTAATTGGTGGGTGTGTATGATTCCCACTTAATCTACATTTTGATTAAAGAAGTAGCTTTAATTTTGGTATGCTCAGGTAGGTATGCACCTACCTAAAAGTCAAAGAAAGAGTGATGAATAAAATCAATGATCAGAGAGAAGCTAGCCAACTGTGAAATTACTGGTTGCTGGGCTTTTTCTCTGAGTTTTGACCATATGTTTCAAACTGCTATAGACACGTTTTCTCAAGTGTGGAACACTTCTACCTTGTGGTACTTTATTCTAATTTGCTCCATCTGATTACCTGTCTGTCTTCTAGAGTAAGAGAGAAATGCTGAATGGTTTGAAGAAAAACATTTTAGTGCCATTTCAGGAGGGATGACACAATAACAACTTCTAGCATCTTGATGTATGCCTGTCCTATCACACCTACCGCTACAACATGCGGAAACGGCCTGGGTGGGGCTCGTGTTCTGAAATGTAGTTACTCCTGTCCGTCCAAGTCCATTATTGCTTTAAAATTTATTCGTCATAGGCAATTTGATTTTCCTCAGCATGAGTAATGGAGCCATTATGTAAGAAAGCCCTCAACTTAGTACTTGATTTCCTTCTCCCTCCCTCCCTTTCCTCCCTTCCTCCCTTCAACTCTTGCTCTTCAGCACCCAGTGTCGGTCCCCACTCCCTCTCCCTCTCTTTCTGTTTGTATATCTTCTTCTCTTTCTCTCTTCTTGCATTCATCAAATACTTATTTTTTCGCCTGTCAGGTATCTCTTTGGATGATGGTAGCAGCCCCATGAAATCAAATGATTCAAGTCCGAATGACATGACTGAATTTAACTGAAAAGCCTTTTGACAGGAGATACTCAGCAAGGATGGTTTCTAGCAGAGCTCTCATTTAGAGCTTCCGCAACAGAGGCGTTTTCATCCACAGTGCCTTGTAGCAGCACGGGAACATAGATGCTCGGCCACTCATAAAGTGCAGCAGGAGGGGCTGGCAGCTGAGAATTTCGAATGCCCACTCATGCTGTAAGTCAGTTGGGATTTGGAGGAAGACCCGTCTCTCTTGACATTGCAGAGTGGATTGTTGTGTCCTACTGTGCTTCTGAAGAATCAAATAAAGCAAGTAATATGTTTCTCCAATTCCACATGTGCTGAAAGATAAAGCATTGCATATAAAGGTCCTACCCTCGCTGTGAGAAGGGATTATGCAATTGGTAGAATATTTTTGGCTGGAAGGTCTCCTCACCCATTTTTTCTGATTTTGTTGATCAACGGTATTAAGTAATTCTTGTTGCAAATATATCATGGAATAATTGATCGCATTCAGTTCTTTCAGGTAGAATACAAACTGTTTATGGCATTTTGAAAGTTGGCAAATCATCTTAAGAATTGTGGTTTTTTTTCTTGGAACGCTTATAAAAATAAATTCGGTTCCACATTTCCTTGGGAGGGAAAGTTCGTGTAAGTGAGATTGCTGTGTAACTAAAGCATCAGAATCCAGTGATGGTGCTGACATTTAAGGTGGTAGGTTTAAAGCATTTGACTGTACTTGTGTAAAAGTTCTTGAATCAAACTTGTGTATCTGTTTTCAAAAAACTCAATGCCAGTTTATTATTTGCATGTGTTTGATTTTTCCCCTTCCTTGCTGCTTCATGTTTTTACTGAACGAGGCTTTGCAGCTTCTCTACAAGTATTTTGCTGATGATTGTGTGTGGGGCTAAAATTGACATTGTTGAAATTGACTTACCCGGATTTCTTCATTCGGTCCTTACTGCAACTCTATCAGATAGGAATATAATCATCCCTATTTTGGAAAAGAGCACACTAAAGTACAAATGTCTTTGGAACATCTTCAGGACTACACAGTCTGTAGGTGAAGGAGCAAGGTTCCAAAGCCTGTGCTCTTTAAACCACAAGGCAGAATCACCTCTGCATGAGAACTTTGATGACAGTAAGGTCTCTCTCTCTCTTTTGGCTACTTTCTTTCTTAGGACAGAATATGACCCACAGTCTGACCTGGCTTTACCATCACCACCCTGAAAAAAGTAGAAAATTAATCTGCTTTACAGTAGAAAGTAAATAAGAATGATTTACCTATACATATTATTTTAAAATTTGGGGGGGGGTCTATTTTAAGTCAGAGCTCCCATCCAAATCTGGCTCAAGGTTGCAGGATACCAAAGGAGTGGCTAGAGTTGTAGGACCAACAGCCCAACTGAGTGGTTGCTTGATGGTACAGAGTACCATCAGATACTCTGTTCTCTATGTTTGCACCTGCTTCAAAACCATTATGCAATACTGGATAGCATCCAGTGGATGTAATGAAAAGATATCACTTTTTTGTTAGCATACGACTTCTTTGTATTACCCCAAATTTTTATATCAGATAAGTGATATAGGATGGTAACCCGTATGATAACTTGGAATTAAGGAAACGTTCCGCCTCCAAAAAAAAATATAGGAAATAATTTTTAGAAGGTTATCTATAACAAATAGCTTTATACCTTTAAGTGCTATGTTTTCTGTTACAGAATTTATAATTTAAAAATATCTATATGTTTAAATCTGTATTTTGAACATGTTTAAACTGCTAGACTTCATAGCAGACTTTTATAGAACTTCAGCTCTATAAAAATAGAAAAATGTTTGTATTATCCCTAGAATATGCAATTTCCTTTTTCTTTGTTGAGGTTTGACTAACCGATGTTCTACCTGACAGCACTTTTTATAATTTATTATTTTCTCCCTGTAAATGTGTAAAGGAAGAACCAAAATATGCTCTGAGAGAGATTATCTTTATTTTTCTTCCTTAAGAACCTGTCTAATCCTGGCCCGTGTGATTAACCAGATCTTAGGTCGGGAGGTAGGACTATGTCAAAGCTCATACTCAGTTGCAGTATTTCTTTTTTTTTTTTTTATAATTAATTTTATTTTATTATATTATGTTAATCACCATACAGTACATCCCCT